>NC_092155.1:19427501-19667501 GCF_045791955.1 Oncorhynchus clarkii lewisi
TAGTATGTGTGTGTGAGAGAGAGTTAGTGTGTGTGTGTGTGTGTGTGTGTGTGTGTGTGTGTGTGTGTGTGTGTTTGAGAGAGAGTGAGTATGTGTGTGAGAGAGAGAGTTAGTATGTGTGTGTGGTGTGTGTTTGAGAGAGAGTGAGTATGTGAGTGTGTTTGAGAGTTAGTATGTGTGTATGGTGTGTGTGTGTGTTTGAGAGTGAGTATGTGTGTGTGAGAGAGAGTTTGTATGTGTGTGTGTGTGTGTGTGTTTGAGAGTTTGTATGTGTGTGTGAGAAAGAGTTAGTATGTGTGTGTGTGTGTGTGTGTGTGTGTGTGTGTGTGTGTTTGAGAGTTAGTATGTGTGTGAGAGAGAGAGTTAGTATGTTTGTGTGGTGTGTGTGTTTGAGAGTGAGTATGTGTGTGTGAGAGAGAGTTAGTATGTGTGTGTGAGAGAGAGTTAGTATGTGTGGTGTGTGTGTGTGTGTGTGTGTGTGTGTGTGTGTGTGTGTTTGAGAGTGAGTATTTGTGTGTGAGAGAGAGAGTTAGTATGTTTGTGTGGTGTGTGTGTTTGAGAGTGAGTATGTGTGTGTGAGAGAGTTAGTATGTGTGTGTGAGAGAGAGTTAGTATGTGTGGTGTGTGTGTGTGTGTGTGTGTGTGTGTGTGTGTGTGTTTGAGAGTGAGTATTTGTGTGTGAGAAAGAGTTAATATGTGTGTGTGTGTGTGTGTGTGTGTGTGTGTTTGAGAGTGAGTATGTGTGTGTGTTTGAGAGTTAGTATGTGTGTGAGAGAGAGAGTTAGTATGTGTGTGTGAGCGAGAGTTTGTATGTGTGTGTGTGTGTTTGAGAGTTAGTATGTGTGTGTGGTGTGTGTACACGGTCCCCCTCACCACTGTCACGGCATCATTAACCACTAAACAATGAGTCGTTCTGGTTTCCCTTCTGGATGGAGTAGAAAGATGACCATAGGCACTGATCTAGGATCAATTTACCCTGCAACCAATCATGACAGTCTCTATTAAGGGAAGAAATGGAAATCTGACCTTAGATCAGTTTCTAGATTTCATCCTGCTCCCTATCTCCTCCGCCCTCTGCTCATGACTTCTGTTTCTTTGGCATCAACCAATGATTTAAAGCCCCTATGCAGTCTTTTCAATTACATGTTTAAATCATCACTTTATGTCTAATAAATCACTGTGTGTATGTTCATTTTTTATATATAACCAAAATATGTATTTCACCGAGCCTCATTGGGCCAATCAATTGGTCAGTCTGATAATGTGGGCGTTAGGAAACTAATTTGAATATGAAATTATACATACACAGCCTGATTGGCTGATAGGATGATCTAGAACCCATCCCATTACCCCTTAAAAAACAACAAAGGCACATGGTATTCAACCTGTCAATTGGAGCTGAAGTTGGACCCTACATATAAAAAAAAGTGTCAAACTAACATAAGTGTGTGCGTTACTTTGCATTTTAATTTGCTGTATGATTTTTGTACTGTTTTCAATAGGTCACCAGAAGATGCAGGACCATAACAGCCTGTTTGCGTGGTGTACCATCCTGGCCTATACCCTGTCTGTTGTGTATTCACTGCAGAACACCTTGATTATCTCCAGGGCAGACTACAGGCCTGTAGATAGGGGACAAACACAGTATATACTTATATTACTTGCTGTGTTAGGCCTCTTAGACACAATGACCCATGGTATAATCTTCAGTATCATCACAAAATCTAGTTCTTCATTTTGCAAAATATACTTTAATGATACTGGAGATTATATATATATATATATATATATATATACACACACAGTGAGGGAAAAAGGTATTTGATCCCCTGTCAAATACTTATTTCCCTCATTAAAATGCAAATAAATGTATAAACATTTTGACATGCGTTTTTCTGGATTTTGTTGTTGTTATTCTGTCTCTCACTGTTCAAATAAACCTACCATTAAAATTATAGATTGATAATTTCTTTGTCAGTGGGAAAACATACAAAATCAGCAGGGGATCAAATACTTTTTTCCCTCACTGTAAATAAAGAAAGTACTCCATTGTGGCACATGTACAGTACATTCAGAAAGTATTCAGACCTCTTGACTTATTCCACATTTTGTTACGTTACCTTATTCTAAAATGGATTAAATCATTTCCCCCTCATCAATCTACACACACTACCCCATAATGAGAAAGCAAAAACAGGATTTTAGATTTTTTTAGCAAATTTATTAAATATAAAAAACAGAAATACCCTTTGCTATGAGACTCGAAATTGAGCTCAGGTGCTGTTTCCATTAGAGGCATGGCCGATTCATTTGGGCCGATTTCAAGTTTCCATAACAATCGGTATTCTGCCTTTTTGGACGCCGATTATGGCCGATTACATTGCAGTCCACGAGGAAACTGCGTGGCAGGCTGACCACCTGTTACATGAGTGCAGCGTCAAAAGGACCTTGTGGCTGCAAGGAGCCAAGCTAAGTTGCTAGCTAGCATTAAACTTATCTTTAAAAAACAATCAATCTTCACATAATCACTAGTTAACTACACATGGTTGATTATATTACTAGGTTAACTTGCTTGCCCTGCGTTGCATATAATCAATGCGGTGCCTGTTAATTTATCATCGAATCACAGCCTAATTCAACTTTGTCAAACAGGTGATGATTTAACAAAAGCGCATTCGCGAAAAAAGCACAATCGTTTCACAAATGTACCTAACCATAAACATCAATGCCTTCCTTAAAATCAATACACAGAAGTATCTATTTTTAAACCTGCATATTTAGTTCAAATAAATGCATGTTAGCAGGCAATATTAACTAGGGAAATTGTCACTTCTCTTGCGTTCAGTGCAGGCAGAGTGAGGGTATATGCAACAGTTTGGGCCACCTGGCTCGTTGCGAACTGTGTTTCTTCCTAACAAAAGACCGTAATTCATTTGCCAGAATTTTACATAATTATGACATAACATTGAAGGTTGTGCAATGTAATGGCAATATTTAGACTTAGGGTTGTCACCCGTTCAACAAAATACGTAAAGGTTCTGTATTTCACTGACAGAATAAACATTTGACCATATTAATGACCAATGGTCAAATCCGGAAAGGTATATGAAATACAAATGGTATAGAGAGAAATAGTAGATGCGTCATCATTCCTATAATAACTACCACCTAAAACTTCTACACTGGGAATATTGAACCACCAGCTTTCATATGTTCTCGTGTTCTGAGTAAGGTACTTAAACGTTAGTTTTTTACATGGCACATATTGCACTTTTACTTTCTTCTCCAACATTGTGTTTTTGCGTTATTTAAACCAAATTGAACAAGTTTCATTATTTATTTAAGACTAAATAGATTTTATTTATGTATTATATTAAGTTCAAATAAAAGGGTTTATTGTTCATTCAGAATTGTTGTAATTGTCATTATTATGAATATATAAAAATTGTCAGATTAATCGGTATCTGCTTTTTTTTGGTCCTTACCACTCAGCGCTTTGGTCCTCACCTTCTTCAACAGACGATCGTTACAGAGCTAGAGAGGAAACCGTTTACCACTCTGCGATTTGGTCCATACCTTCTTCAACAGACGATCGTTACAGAGCTAGAGAGGATACCGTTTACCACGCTGCGCTTTGGTCCTTCTTCAACAGACGATCGTTACAGAGCTAGAGAGGATACCGTTTACCAAGCTGTGCTTTGGTCCTCACCTTCTTCAACAGACGATCATTACAGAGCTATAGAGGATACCGTTTACCAAGCTGTGCTTTGGTCCTCACCTTCTTCAACAGACGATCATTACAGAGCTATAGAGGATACCGTTTACCACGCTGTGCTTTGTTTACCACGCTGTGCTTTGGTCCTCACCTTCTTCAACAGACGATCATTACAGAGCTAGAGAGGATACCGTTTACCACGCTGCGCTTTGGTCCACACCTTCTTCAACAGACGATCGTTACAGAGCTAGAGAGGAAACCGTTTACCACGCTGTGCTTTGGTCCTCACCTTCTTCAACAGACGATCGTTACAGAGCTAGAGAGGATACCGTTTACCAAGCTGTGCTTTGGTCCTCACCTTCTTCAACAGACAGTCGTTACAGAGCTAGAGAGGATACCGTTTACCACGCTGTGCTTTGTTTACCATGCTGTGCTTTGGTCCTCACCTTCTTCAACAGACAGTCGTTACAGAGCTAGAGAGGATACCGTTTACCACGCTGCGCTTTGGTCCTCACCTTCTTCAACAGACGATCGTTACAGAGCTAGAGAGGATACCGTTTACCACGCTGTGCTTTGGTCCTCACCTTCTTCAACAGACGATCGTTACACATACACAACCGCTTGCTCTCGCATTCAGGTGCCACACAAGCAAACCACATCATATTCTCATTTATTTACATTCTGGTATCAAAGGCAACAATTTCTAGAGTAGACATTAAAGTTCCACTCTTTTGGGTCTGACAATCATGAAAATGTTAGCTTAGTCTTTGATCTGTTTGTACTATATAGCCTACTCCTATGTATAGCCAATCCAATTGCTATGGTAACATGTCATGACAACTTTCATACATTAGTAGTTTGCACGGCTGCATAAACAGATATGTGACCAGGCTATAGCATTTCTAGGACCTGCACCACCAGCTTGGTGTGTACAGCAGCCACCACACAGCATCAAAATAGAAGGGTTAAGGGGGGAATCAGTTCAGCTGCTTCTCTGCGAGTCCATGTTCACCTGTTTGTGTGCGTGTCTCTTACACGTTGTCCTAGTAATCAAAAGCATCTTCCGCCAAGAAGTCTATGACCTCATGGTACTCCTCATCCTGCAGGCCTTCCTCTGCGATGACCTTCTAGCACATAACAAAGGGGATCATGAATGGAAGGGAATTGTGTAGCTACAAGTTATCAACTTGTTGGCAAGCTGACAAAGTTACATTTGATGAAGTTTTCACTCTCACATTTGAGATAACTACAATACTATGATTATGTCTGCCTGTAGCAAGGTCGAACCAGCTATACCTGCAGCCTGAACTTTCCCAAGTCATATGATCTATCATAATGGTTATACATTAGTTATTGTATTGAACAGCCAGAAGGTTAACACATTTTTAGGATTAATATCACAGATAAGCATATACCTAATGAGATATCTAGCTAGCCAATAACAGGCTGGACACATTACATTTTTAACAACACTTTTTTTCTGATAACTAGCTCATTGCATACGCTGTGGAGCCAGTTTCATATTACCACATGTCCCAGCTGCTTGCCGTAGTTTTGAAGTAATCCCCCAAAAAACAGGCCTTATTAGGGCATTTTTCACCCTGCCAGCTCCTATAAGTTCTATTGAGCACTGTGGCACCAACTCGCCTTCCGAATGTTCTGTTCCCAGTTTATTGTTGTCAGGACTTTGGCCTCTTTGGGTATAGCAAGCACATCCCCCTCTCCCTGCCTCCCCCTTTCCTCCTTCAACTAGGTTGCTGTGGTCAAAGAGACGTCGTAAATTCCTGAGAATCTCCTCATGGACGCACAGTATAGAGAGAGTAGATTTTCATGGAGAACAAAGGAAATCCTTCCACCTCACAGAACTTAAGGTACGAACAAATTTCATGTTCCGGAGAAAGTATAAAAGATTGGTGAAGAATCCAGCTACGAACTGGTCCATTTGTCACAACTTGGGGAAGCTCATGGGAGACGGTGTGGCCACATTACCATAATGCTGTTTATATAATAGCCTCAGATATGAGGTTTACATCTAATTGTTGTATAAGATGAATGAGTGAGTATGATACTGTTTGTAAAATTGTGTAATATGATTTTGGACTGTTTAATGAAGGAAAATACAATTCCCTTTTGATTTGAACTAAATCAGAGGACCGCCCCTGAACCCAGTTAGGGCCAGACATCCTGGTACAGCCCTCTTCGGCTCTTCCGAATCAAACCCCCCACTCGGGTTTTCGATCAGCAGACCGAGCTTACCTCAATTACGAGATGGCTAAAGGTTGCAGACCATTTTTTTCTCCATTAAGAGGACAAAGGTTGTAGACCATTGCTGAATCTTTTAACCATACCACGTGGTTAAACTCTTAGACTATCGATACTGACAGAATGAGAACAAGTCTTTGATATTAATTACTAGTCTGCAGCTAGGAATTCAGTATCATTGAACGCGAAGAACGACAACCGCCGAAACATCCATTCTATAACGAATGTCACTCTGAACAATCCCCTCTAACCACAACCGAGAGAGAGAGGAAGAGAGACGGACAATTCTACAAAAGAAATTAACTTTTCACCAGTGATCAAGACGACACACTGAGCGTAAATATATTTATTGATTGAAATTGTTCCCGAATGAGTGAGCGTTCATGTGCAAAGGATTAGCATTTCAATTGTTATAATTATCACTCTGTAGTGACTTCTTAGTCAACCCCCACTTCCCCTTTTGTCTAACAAGCCGCCATGCCGGTTTAGCCCACTAGGGCACATTCTCCTATCATTTCATGTAACCACATGTACTGTTTGTTTATGAATTTCTGTGAATTACTTAGTTAGTAAAAAATAAATGATTTAAGACAATTGATGTATGGATGACTCATAGTGAAGACTGGGTTCGTGCAGATAACCAACAATTTACGACGTTTGGAATGAGACTAACGAGGTAAAGTAAATAATTCATTAATTCGAAGACTAATTGATCAGATAAAATATCTGAAGTTATTTTAGGAAATGATAACTTTGTAATCTGAATATTTTTCTTTGGTGCCCCGACTTCCTAGTAATTATGGTTACATGATTAATCAGTCTAATCGCGTAATAACTAATTACAGAGAATCTTTGATAAAAAACTATCAGTCTTCAGTTAATGAGAGTAAAGACACGACCTTGTTCTACATTACAATGCCTGCTTTGCTATTGTTGGCAATGAGACCTGCCCACGTTGCTGGTAGTTTAAATGTAAACAACAGCAAAACATTACTCATGGAACTCTGAGGTCATCCCATTGTTTACTATAGGGAAATATAGGTATGTCTGTCTATTTCGCCAAATATCTCACAATGTGTATATCTGTATTTTTTTCAAGTTGGACACCATTTTAATCATGAAGATCTCCTTATTTTTCAGTTTCGTCCTAAGAACAGATTGTAGTGGTCAAATAAAAAGGGATACATTTTTGGAGCCATTCGGGCAAAAATGAATTCTAAGAGTCACTCCAGTCAAATAAGGCTCTGCAAACGTTTGATTCCATTCATTTGCTAAGGGCTCGCGCTAGTGGCTAGTGTTCCAACTTAGCCAGCGTTCTGTAGCCATTGTCAGCCTTGGGTGAATTTTGACTCGTTCTATTGTCCAGCCTACTACTACTAATAATAATAGTTACCCTCTTCTGGCTGGCAGGCTAGTAGCTACAAAGTAGTCATCAAAGAAAACACAAACATAAAAAAGACAAGACACCATCTTGGTCCGTTTTGGATGAGTGACTGACTGCAGCTTGAACAACAGTCAACAGGCTAGCTGCCATTAGTTAGCTCATGCTTTGCTAGCTATACATTATAGTGACCTATAAACACAACATTGCTAAAGTAGGCAAGTAATTAGTAGGAAACAACCTTGCCATTATGTCGTCAAATTTACTTTAGTGGGATGGAAATTGACAAAGCTAGAAAAGTTTGTAAAATAAATGCTAGCAAGCAATGCTAACATTACTGTTGCTGGCTAAAATCTGGTCCTGTCCATCAATCTTAGCTAGCTAGCTAAAGTTATACTCCATCTAAAGTCAATCTGGCAACGTCACGGTGATGACAAAAGTTTCCTACTAATGATTTGCCTACTTAAAAATGTAATTGTTTTCCCAGGTCACTATAATGCACTTTAGACTAAATATTTATCAGCACATCGCGGCTGAGAGAATGCCATGAATTGCATGTCCTTTATTTATAATAGAAAAATAACTATCCAGACACTTACTTCATGAATGGTTTCTGCTGCTGCCAATTTCCAGATCCATGCGATGCTTAATAGAGCTGCTGGGAAATCCACATTTGTACCTACCTTGCCTGATTTGCAATGTAGTCTGATGCAAAGTGTGCAGGAGGTTCGACTGAACTTCTCTGACAGTTGGTTATGAAAATAAATTTAAGCCAAATTGTACGAAGTGATTATTCTGATGGAATACTGCACAATCTGTCTTGCTTTTGGGCAGGACCAGCCACAAAACTAGGAGGGAATATGTAAATAAATGTTTCACGTTAATTAATCAATCTATTATAATCCGATGGGTGACGTTATGCGACGGGCCAAAATTACATTCCAAACAACAGGCTGAAATTCCAGGCGTTTTTTTTCAAACATCTCTTACACAAACATTTCCACAATTTCAGAGTGTTATTTCTACCTCATAGTATGTAAATATCATAAACAAGACATTAAAAACATGTTTTTAACTGCACTACCCCTTTAACCATGCTTCAACTAGAGCTTCCCCCAGACTTCATAGGGTACAATTGGAATGCAGTAACTAATTGAATCGAACTAATGCAGAGAATATGTCTGTACTTATAATGGGAGTTGGAGAGCACTGGAGATCCCATCACTCCCATCCATCTCTTCATACGTTAAGTGAAATTACATGACATGTATTACCTTACATTGAGTGTGTGCAGAGACGAGTGTCAGGTTATCCCCAATTAAAATTATATTTTAACACAAAGAGGAATTATAAGATAGGAATTATATTTTCCAAACATGATCATTTCCAATTTACTGTAGGCATGTATATCTGAAGTTGTTCTCAAGGGGCAAAATACAAATGAACAGATATAGCATAGAGACAGTAAATTGATTGATGTAAAGTGTCATGTGGCAGCTTGTCTAGTCCAAATAGTCCACAGAAATAAAAATGATTGTCTATTTGGATGGAATGCACGGCTATAGAGAGGTAGCCAGGATAACTGGCACAACCTGTGTGTGTGTGTTCATGTGTGATCTATCTTTCAGGAGCCCATAGATATCATAGTGATGAATGAGCAGTGATGAGATGTGTGGAGACAGAGCCTGGCTGCAGACCAATCAGACCACAGTCCTCATCAAACCTCCTTCTCTCTGATTAAACCCTATGTATCAGAGCAAAGGTTACACGGATCATTACCAGGATAGAAATGGGGAAATTAGGTGAGTATGGAGAGGCCGAGGGTGTATGTGGGTGCATTTCTCCAGGTGTGCGTGCATCCATTTGTGTGTATGTGCGCGCGTGTGCTTGCCTGAATGCCTGCATGTGCACGACAGTGAGAAAGAGAGAGTGTCAGTTTTTATACAGTACCAGTCAAAAGTTTGAACACACCTACTCATTCCAGGGTTTTTCATTATTTTTTACTATTTTTACATTGTAGAATAATAGTGAAGACATCAAAACTATGAAATAACACATAAGGAATCATGTGATAACCCAAAAAGTGTTAAATATATCAAAATATATTTTGTATTTGAGATTCTTCAAAGTAGCCACACTTTGCCTTGATGACAGCATTGCACACTCTTGGCATTCTCTCAACCGGGTTCATGAGGTAGTCACCTGGAATGCATTTCAATTAACAGGTGTGCCATGTTTAAAGTTAATTTGTGGAATTTATTTTCTTCTTAATGCGTTTGAGCCAATCAGTTGTGTTGGGACATGGTAGGGATGGTATACAGATGTCACGTTCTGACCCTAGTTCCTTTGTTATGTCTTTGTTTTAGTTTGGTCAGGGCGTGAGTTGGGGTGGGCTGTCTATGTTCTTTTCTCTATGTTGTGGTTTTGTGGTTGGCCTGGTATGGTTCTCAATCAGAGGCAGGTGTCGTTCGTTGTCTCTGATTGAGAATCATACTTAGCTAGCCTTTTCCCACCTGTGTTTGGTGGGTGATTATTTTCTGTTTAGGTTGTTTCCCTGAAAGAACTGTGCGCTTTCGTTTTATCCGATTGTGCTTTGGTCTCATTCCAACGACGATCGTTACAACAGAATATGGTCTTTTACCAAATAGGGCTAAGTCCATATTATGGCTAGAACAGCTCAAATAAGCAAAGAGAAACGACAGTCACCATTACTTTAAGACATGAAGGTCAGTCAATACGGAACATTTCAAGAACTTTAAAAGTTTATTCAATTGCAGTCGCAAAAACCATCAAGTGCTATGATGAAACTGGCTCTCATGAGGGCCACCACAGGAAAGAAAGACCCAGAGTTACCTGTACTGCGGAGGATAAGTTCATTAGAGTTACCAGACTCAGAAAATAAAGCCCAAATAAATGATTCACAGTGTTCAAGTAACAGAGACTATTCAATCAGTCCGTCATGGTTGAATTGCTGCAAATAAACCACTATTAAAGGACACCAATAATAAGAAGAGATTTTTGGTTCCAACGGCCGTGTCTTTGTGAGACACAGAGTATGTGAATGGATGTTCTCTGCATGTGTGGTTCCCACTGTGATGCATGGAGGAGCAGGTGTGATGGTGCTTTTCTGGTGACACTGTCATCTGATGTATATAGAATTCAAGGCACACTTAACCAGCATGGCTACAACAGCATTCTGTAGTGATATGCCATCCCATCTGGTTTGGGCTTAGTGGGACTATAATTTGTTTTTCAACAGGACAATGATCCACACACCTCCAGGCTGTGTAAGGGCTATTTGACCAAGAAGGAGAGTGATGGAGTGCTGCATCAGATGACCTGGCCTTCACAATCACCCAACCTAAACCAAATTGATATGGTTTGGGATGAGTTGGACCACAGAGTGAAGGAAAAGCCACCAACAAGTGCTCAGCATATGTGGGAACTCCTTCAAGACTTTTGGAAAATCATTCCAGGTAAAGCTGGTTGAGAGAATGCCAAGAGTGTGCAAAGCCTTCATCAAGGCAAAGGGTGGCTACTTTGAAGAATCTCAAATCTAAAATATATATTTGATTTGTTTAACACTTTTTTTTAAACTTGTGTTTAGCACTTTATTGGTTACTACATGATTCCATATGTGTTATTTCATAGTTTTGATGTCTTCACTATTATTCTACATAAAGTGTACATAAAAAACATAAAAATAAAGTGAATGAGTAGATTTGTCCAAGCTTTTTACTGGTACTGTATAAATATATATATATATATATATATATATACACAATGGGGCAAAAAAGTATTTAGTCAGCCACCAATTGTGCAAGTTCTCCCACTTAAAAAGATGAGATGCCTGTAATTTTCATCATAGGTACACTTCAACTATGACAGACAAAATTAGATTTAAAAAAATCCAGAAAATCACATTGTAGGATTTTTAATGAATTTATTTGCAAATTATGGTGGAAAATAAGTATTTGGTCACCTACAACAAGCAAGATTTCTGGCTCTCACAGACCTTCTTTAAGAGGCTCCTCTGTCCTCCTACCTGTATTAATGGCACCTGTTTGAACTTGTTATCAGTATAAAAGACACCTGTCCACAACCTCAAACAGTCACACTCCAAACTCCACTATGGCCAAGACAAAAGAGCTGTCAAAGGACACCAGAAACAAAATTGTAGACCTGCACCAGGCTGGGAAGACTGAATCTGCAATAGGTAAGCAGCTTGGTTTGAAGAAATCAACTGTGGGAGCAATTATTAGGAAATGGAAGACACACAAGACCACTGATAATCTCCCTCGATCTGGGGCTCCACGCAAGATCTCACCCCGTGGGGTCAAAATGATCACAAGAACGGTGAGCAAAAATCCCAGAACCACACGAGGGGACCTAGTGAATGACCTGCAGAGAGCTGGGACCAAAGTAACAAAGCCTACCATCAGTAACACACTACGCCACCAGGGACTCAAATCCTGCAGTGCCAGACGTGTCCCCCTGCTTAAGCCAGTACGTGTCCAGGCCCGTCTGAAGTTTGCTAGAGAGCATTTGGATGATTCAGAAGAAGATTGGGAGAATGTCATATGGTCAGATGAAACCAAAATATAACTTTTTGGTAAAAACTCAACTCGTCGTGTTTGGAGGACAAAGAATTCTGAGTTGCATTCAAAGAACACCATCCCTACTGTGAAGCATGGGGGTGGAAACATCATGCTTTGGGGCTGTTTTTCTGCAAAGGGACCAGGACGACTGATTCGTGTAAAGGAAAGAATGAATGGGGCCATGTATCGTGAGATTTTGAGTGAAAACCTCCTTCCATCAGCAAGGGCATTGAAGATGGAACATGGCTGGGTCTTTCAGCATGACAATGATCCCAAACACACCGCCCGGGCAACGAAGGAGTGGCTTCGTAAGAAGCATTTCAAGGTCCTGGAGTGGCCTAGCCAGTCTCCAGATCTCAACCCCATAGAAAATCTTTGGAGGGAGTTGAAAGTCTGTGTTGCCCAGCAACAGGCCCAAAACATCACTGCTCTAGAGGAGATCTGCATGAAGGAATGGGCCAAAATACCAGCAACAGTGTGTGAAAACCTTGTGAAGACTTACAGAAAACGTTTGACCTCTGTCATTGCCAACAAAGGGTATATAACAAAGTATTGAGATAAACTTTGTTATTGACCAAACACTTATTTTCCACCATAATTTGCAAATAAATTCATTAAAAATCCTACAATGTGATTTTCTGGATTTTATTTTTCTCATTTTGTCTGTCATAGTTGAAGTGTAGATGAGGAATCTCTCATATTTTTAAGTGGGAGAACTTGCACAATTAGAGGCTGACCAAATAC
This sequence comes from Oncorhynchus clarkii lewisi, assembly GCF_045791955.1. NCBI lineage: Eukaryota > Metazoa > Chordata > Actinopteri > Salmoniformes > Salmonidae > Oncorhynchus > Oncorhynchus clarkii. Next base: position 19,440,202 of record NC_092155.1, read on the forward strand.
TTTTTTGCCCCACTGTATATACACTGCTCAAAAAAATAAAGGGAACACTAAAATAACACATCCTAGATCTGAATGAATTAAATATTCTTATAAAATCATTTTTTCTTTACATTATTGAATGTGCTGACAACAAAATCACACAAATTATCAATGGAAATCAAATTTATCAACACAATGGAGGTCTGGATTTGGAGTCACACTCAAAATTAGTGGAAAACCACACTACAGGCTATTCCAACTTTGATGTAATGTCCTTAAAACAAGTCAAAATGAGGCTCAGTAGTGTGTGTGGCCTCCACGTGCCTGTATGACCTCCCTACAACGCCTGGGCATGCTCCTGATGAGGTGGCTGATGGTCTCCTGAGGGACGTGGCATTGGTGGATCGAGCGAGACACGATGTCCCAGATGTGCTCAATTGGATTCAGGTCTGGGGAACGGGTGGGCCAGTCCATAGCATCAATGCCTTCCTCTTGCAGGAACTGCTGACACACTCCAGCCACATGAGGTCTAGCATTGTCTTGCATTAGGAGGAACCCAGGGCCAACCACACCAGCATATGGTCTCACAAGGGGTCTGAGGATCTCATCTCGGTACCTAATGGCAGTCGGGCTACCTCTGGCGAGCACATGGACGGCTGTGCGGCCCCCCCAAAGAAATGCCACCCCACACCATGACTGACCCACCACCAAACCGGTCATGCTGGAGGATGTTGCAGGCAGCAGAACGTTCTCCACGGCATCTCCAGACTCTGTCACGTCTGTCACGTGCTCAGTGTGAACCTGCTTTCATCTGTGAAGAGCACAGGGCGCCAGTGGCGAATTTGCCAATCTTGGTGTTCTCTGGCAAATGCCAAACGTCCTGCATGGTGTTGGGCTGTAAGCACAACCCCCACCTGCGGACGTCGGGCCCTCATGCCACCCTCATGGAGTCTGTTTCTGACCGTTTGAGCAGACACATGCACATTTGTGGCCTGCTGGAGGTCATTTTGCAGGGCTCTGGCAGTGCTCCTCCTGCTCCTCCTTGCACAAGGGCGGAGGTAGCGGTCCTGCTGCTGGGTTGTTGCCCTCCTACGGCCTCCTCCACGTTTCCTGATGTACTGGCCTGTCTCCTGGTAGCGCCTCCATGCTCTGGACACTACGCTGACAGACACAGCAAACCTTCTTGCCACGGCTCGCATTGATGTGCCATCCTGGATGAGCTGCACTACCTGAGCCACTTGTGTGGGTTGTAGACTTCGTCTCATGCTACCACTAGAGTGAAAGCACCGCCAGCATTCAAAAGTGACCAAAACATCAGCCAGGAAGCATAGGAACTGAGAAGTGGTCTGTGGTCACCACCTGCAGAACCACTCCTTTATTGGGGGTATCTTGCTATTTGCCTATAATTTCCACCTGTTGTCTATTCCATTTGCACAACAGCATGTGAAATTTATTGTCAATCAGTGTTGCTTCCTAAGTGGACAGTTTGATTTCACAGAAGTGTGATTGACTTGGAGTTACATTGTGTTGTTCAAGTGTTCCCTTTATTTTTTTGAGCAGTGTATATATATTCACCCGTCTGGCTGCCTGGCTGACTTATTGTTTATTAGGTTCAGCCATCTAGTACCAAGTCGGAGCCCCCTTTGCCTCCAGAACAGCCTGAATTCTTCAGGGAATGGATTCTACAAGGTGTGAATTCAAAGGATGCTCAATTGGTATCCCCCACTCAAAAGGGACCTAATCTGGGCCAGAAAAACATCCTGCACATAATTACACCACCACCAGGCAGGATGAGGCCATAAGGTTTACGCCAAATTCTGACTCTGCCATCAGCATGACGCAACAGGAACTGTGATTCGTCAGACCAGGCTATGTTTTTCCAGTGTTGGTGATTGCGCGCCCACGGGAGCCGCTTCTTCTTGTTTTTAGCTGATAGGAGTGAAACCCAGTGTGTTCGTCTGCTGCAGTAACCCATCCGTGATGAGGATTGACGAGTTGTGCGTTCCGAGATGCCACTCTGCACAACACTGTTGGACTCCGTCGTTATTTGTCTGTTTGTGGCCTACCTGTTAGCTTGCACGATTATTGTCATTCTCCTTTGACCTCTCTCATTACTGAGCAGTTTTCACCCACAGGACTGCCTGCTGACTGGATGTTTTCTGTTTGTCGCACCATTCTCGGTAAACCCTAGACACAGTCGTGTGTGAAAATCCCAGGAGGCCGGCCGTGTCTGAGATACTGGAATCGGCACCACGCTCAGTCTCTTAGGTCACTAATTTATCCCATTCTAACGTTCAATCAAACAGTAACTGAATGCCTCGATGCCTGCCTGCCTGCTTTATATAGCAAGCCACAGCCACATGACTCACTGTCTGTAGGAGCGAACCATTTTTGCGAACGAGGTGTACCTTGTACCTAATAAACTGTCCAGTGAGCATATATTCACCCATCTAGCTGCCTTATTGCCTTCATTGTTAGTGTGTGTATATATATTCACCCACCTGGCTGCCTTCATATGTTAACCCCCACTTGCTCCCAATTATCCTGCTGTATCTGTCTGAATACTATACACAGCATGCCAGTTAAGTCTGGCTCTGGCAGTGTTGTCTGTACATATAAGCTACAAGAGACTGTAGGCCCAATTTACAGTCTGTGTGTTTCTCCTCCTTTACCCTCTCCACAACCTGCACCGCTTTGCAGAGGACAACAGCAAAACCAACAACAACTTACTGGGCTGGAGCGGCAGACACTACAGCTGTGTGAATAGAGCTATCTGTTAGCAACAGAAGAGGCTGTGTTGTTTTTGGAGAGAACAGGGTGAAAACCCTCCCCAGTGTAGCAAGCTATCCGCCCTCTTTTTCTCCCCTTCCATCTATAGCATTTGAGCCAAGAGGCTTTATCAATGAGCTCTTAGCTGTATATCAGAGGTCTGCCATTACATCCTACTCAAGCTACTCAAGATTGCTGATGACACCACCCTGGTCTCCGACGGCGACAAGTCCAAGTACCAGTTAGAAGTTGACCGCCTGGTGACCTGGTGCAGTCCCCAGGACCCCACAAAGAGTATTCCTGTTTGGACCATAGGAAGAGTATTCCTGTTTGGACCCCAGGAAGATTATTCCTGTTTGGACCCCAGGAAGAGTATTCCTGTTTGGACCCCAGGAAGATTATTCCTGTTTGGACCCCAGGAAGATTATTCCTGTTTGGAACCCAGGAAGAGTATTCCTGTTTGGACCCCAGGAAGAGTATTCCTGTTTGGACACCAGGAAGAGTAAGTAGCTGCTGCCTTGGCAGATAGATCGTGGCTTCTATCAGTGTAATTGTCTGCATGTCCAATCCCACATACATTTTTTTGTAAATATATTATTTTAAATATGAAATATTACAATATTTTCCTTTTTTATTATTTTCCCCTAACCCTACCACGCCTCCCCTAATTGGAGTAAACTAATTAAATATATGTTCCTTTATTACTTCCCCCTAACCCCCCTCCCCTAATTTGAGTGAACTAATGGACAACAATACTTAGGCTTCTACTTCCAGCTTATTCATACTAAATCAATTTCACAGACAGTATATTTTACATGAGCCATCTTTCGTGTGTTTTTAGTCCCAGCCTTCAGCTAGCCTCATTCAGTTTTGATTTCTAGCTGCCATGTATTTTTCTACTGTGATGTTTCACAAAAGTCCTGAACATTTCTATTCTCATTGTTTCTACAGATTGTGAAGATAAACACCTTTGCTAAGAGTATTATTATATTATCGATTGATTGACTATGACTTTTCAAATCACCCAGCAGTGGTATTTGCAGAGTTAGCTCCAAATAAATGTTGCAATTCTTCAGCAACTCCTGAACCTGCGACCAAAAATAAGCTACGTACGGACCGTACCAAAACAAGTGATCTAATGACTGTCTCTTTGCAGCAAAATCTGCAGAGCTGGGATGGTTGTATGCCCCATATATATATATATATATTAAAAAAATTAGGTTTCAAGAATTTTGTATCATCATTTAAATTGAAAAACTCTACGTTTTGAATCCGGAGTCGTTTTGTATATCAACCATGTGCCATGGGGATCTTCATAAACACTAAAGGTTTTAACAACCTGGCAGGCAACAGAGGACGTACTATGTGCGGCATCTGAGGAGATTCAAACTCTACGACAATTCTGGTTCCGCTCTACACGTCCATCATCGAGTCCATTCTCACCTCTTCAGTCTGGTTTGGATCTGTGTCTGCACGCTGCAAGGGCAACCTGCAGCGCTTTGCCCAGTCTGCCTCCAGGACAAGGAAGATCATCGCTACCCTGTCAATCCACCCCATATTTCAAAGACTCCGCCCTAGCAGACGGTGTGTGTGTGTGTGTGTGTGTGTGTGTGTGTGTGTGTGTGTGTGTGTGTGTGTGTGTGTGTGTGTGTGTGTGTGTGTGTGTGTGTGTGTGTGTGTGTGTGTGTGTGTGTGTGTGTGTGTGTGTGTGTGTGTGTGTGTGGTGTTCTGGAGCAGTATACCGTGAGACACTGTGGGTCTTTGCTTCCCCTTCACTTCATTTCTGTAATTGAACCATCTTTAAATAGAGGAGGAGAAAAAACAACGCCTGCCTTCTCCAAATGCTATTTATAAAGCCGGGAGAGAGGAGGAAGACGGGGGAAAGAACAAGGGAGTGTGGAACGACACGAGTGCTACGAAGAGCTGAAGAGACGGGGTAGAGAAAGAGAGAGCAGAGCGACAGCAATAAAAACATATGAAAAGAGAGGAAGAAACGGGAACGCTCCGAGCCCTAAAAGGAGGAGAGGGAGGGGGTGTCGTAGGAATGGAGAATGGGATAGAGAGAGAGAGAGAGAGAGCGAGAGAGGAGCAGGAACAGGAATTGTAACAAAGACAAATGGATAAAACACAATGGCATCGGGTGACACTTTAGAGAGGGAGCAAATAAAGTCCTGCTACAAGAGACCAGCCAACGAACAGGGAGATGAAGAGAGCAAGAGAGGGGAACAAGCAAAGAAAATAGGGATTAGAGAAACAGAGTGGAGGGGAAGGAGGGAGCGATGGAGAGCTGTGTGGTGGAAACAAAGTGAAGGCAGACAGGAAGAGAGAGTGAAAGAGAGAGGGGGAGAGAGAATAGTGCAATTGTTTATTGGGGCTGTTATGAAGCAGTGGAGATAGGGTTGTCTTTGTTGGAGGTGGACAGGGTTTTGTGTTCTCTCTTTCCACTCTCTTTCTCTCTCTCATTCCATTTGCTCTCTCTCTTCTCTCTCTGTTGTTCCACTCTCTCTATTTCCACTCTCTTCTCTCTCTCTTTCCACTCTCTCTCTCTGTCTCTCATTCCATTCTCTCTCTCTTCTCTCTCTGTCGTTCCACTCTCTCTATTTCCACTCTCTCTTTCGACTCTCTCTCTCTCTCTCTCTCTCTCATTCCACTCTCGCTCTCTTTCCACTCTCTCTGCTCTCTCTCGTTCCACTCTCTCTATTTCCACTATCTCTTCTCTCTCTCTCTTTCCACTCTCTCTCTTCTCTCTCTCGTTCCACTCTCTCCCTTCTCTCTCTTTCCACCCTCGCTCTTCTCTCTTTCTTTTTCTGTCTTTCCCACCCTTTCCCAGTACTCCTTGATTACCATCTAGGCTGAAACTCAGTGTAGCCAGCCACTGAAATATCACCATCTAGGCTGAAACTCAGTGGTAGCCAGCCACTGAAATATCACCATCTAGGCTGAAACTCAGTGTAGCCAGCCACTGAAATATCACCAGGCAGAAACTCAGTGTAGCCAGCCACTGAAATATCACCATCTAGGCTGAAACTCAGTGTAGCCAGCCACTGAAATATCACCATGCAGAAACTCAGTGTAGCCAGCCACTGAAATATCACCATCTAGGCTGAAACTCAGTGTAGCCAGCCACTGAAATATCACCATGCAGTAACCCAGTGTAGCCAGCCACTGAAATATCACCAGGCAGAAACTCAGTGTAGCCAGCCACTGAAATATCACCATCTAGGCTGAAACTCAGAATACAAATTAGAATTATCACTAGGCTAAATTGTATTGTCCTGTTGTTTGTTGTGTTTTTTTTGCTCCTGAGTCTAAACCCAGAGCTGAACAGTGCATGTCCTTGTCATCTGTTCAGACTAAAAACAGAGGCGGGAAGACTCCAACTCCCATGATCCCTTTAGCCCCACTGTTACAACCAGATGACGACAAGAAAAACACACACAGAAGAGTGTCCTCATCCTACAAAGAATTTCCTTTAAATACAGAATACTTTTCACTCTGCTTTCACACACCCTCTCCACACACACCCACGACCTGCCCCCTAGCAACCTCCCTAGCAACCTATCGGTGGCCTGGTAGCATAGGTCACAGGGAGTTTGGGGAGACAGTTTGTGGTCCTCTAGTCTCTCTGGCACCATCAGTGGAGTGAGCTGCATGAAGTTAGAAAGCTCACTGGCAGGGGAATCCGTAACACTACCACTGACAGGAGACTGGCACCACAGTGTGTGCGCGTTATCGTGCCTGTGAGTGTGTATGTGTGCACGCACACTGTGCCCAAACTCCTGTCATTCTCACACACACACACATTTGCCTCAAATTTCAAGCCCTACCTTCCTATAAGGGGTTAAACTGTAGCTGAACAGAGTGGAACAGTTATCTGTCATGTTGGGTTGGGACTGAGAGAGCAAACAGAGGGAATTGAACAGATGTCTGTTAGAAATGATTACTGAAACGGCTCCGCTATACCAAATCCCACTCTAAATCTCTGCCTCCATCTTCCTGTCACCGCCTAGCTCCCATCACAGTCTTTTCTACAGGCTTCTATCAACCTAGAAACCAGGGAGAGCCACTGGTCCTGCTGAGCTGCAGTGTGTGGTTCTGGTTCTGCCCAGCTCTACCACACCGCTTAACCTATTACAGTATCTTCAAGTCAAACATATTACATCTACTCTCTCAGTTAATACAACCAACACTTACATTATGTACTGGGGCCCAGCAACATTTACACCCAACACCAACCACCCTTGATAGCTTCAATTCACCCTCTCTCTAGAATACATTGCATTTCCACCCCTCTGAGTTTGTTTCCTCTTAACATTTATTCCTTCCAGTGAGTTGTTCCTTGCCACTATGCTACAAAACAACTGCATGCACAGGAGTCTAATAGGCAAGGGAACTGAGCCAGCCTGTCTTCCTCGTTTCCCTGGGTCCCTTATAGCCGTAACACACGGCCCCTCAGCACTGGCCAAGAGCAGAACACAAAGTGTGTCAAGACTCAAGCGGTTGGTATCCTGGCTGTGGTAGCTGACGGGCAGTGAAGTGCCAACTCTCTCTCTCTCTCTCATTGCTCCGCTCTTCCTCCTTCCTGTCGTTGACTCTCTCTCTCTCTCTCTCTGAAACGTGTTGCTGTCAGTGGTTAACTGGAGGTGGGGTGCTGTCGCTGCCCAGGCGACGTTGACAGAACGTTATAGGAATGTTAGGTGGGAGTTGACAGGCCTGCTGGTCTATAATGTAACAACAACGTTAGGCTGACAAGACAGGCCTGCTGGTCTTCTGCCGTCACTGTACTGTGCAGGCAAGTCTCTAGTCTCACAGCCTATCCTTTTCTCTTTCTCTACGCATTCTTTCCACCCTCTCCTCTTCTCTTTCCACCCTCTCCTCTCCTTTCCCTTTCCACCCTCTCCTCTCCTTTCCCTTTCCACCCTCTCCTCTCCTCTTCTCTTTCCACCCTTTCCTCTCTTCTTCTCTTTCCACCTTCTCCTCTCCTCTTCTCTTTCCACCCTCTCCTTTCCCTTTCCACCCTCTCCTCTCCTTTCCCTTTCCACCCTCTCCTCTCCTCTTCTCTTTCCACCCTCTCCTCTTCTCTTTCCACCCTCTCCTCTCCTCTTCTCTTTCCACCCTCTCCTCTCCTTTCCCTTTCCACCCTCTCCTCTCCTCTTCTCTTTCCACCCACTCCTCTCTTCTTCTCTTTCCACCCTCTCCTCTTCTCTTTCCACCCTCTCCTCTCCTTTCCCTTTCCACCCTCTTCTCTCCTTTCCCTTTCCACCCTCTCCTCTCCTCTTCTCTTTCCACCCTCTCCTCTCCTCTTCTCTTTCCACAATCTCCTCTCCTTTCCCTTTCAACCCTCTCCTCTCCTCTTCTCTCCTTTCCCTTTCCACCCTCTCCTCTCCTCTTCTCTTTCCACCCTCTCCTCTCCTCTTCTCTTTCCACCCTCTCCTTTCCCTTTCCACCCTCGCCTCTCCTCTCCTTTCCCTTTCCCACTTGTCTCACCTTGTCCTCTTTTCTCCTCTCCTCTTCTCTTTCCACCCTCTCCTCTCCTTTCCCTTTCCACCCTCTCCTCTCCTCTTCTCTTTCCTCCCTCTCCTCTCCTCTTCTCTTTCCACCCTCTCCTTTCCCTTTCCACCCTCGCCACTCCTCTTCTCTTTCCACCCTCTCCTCTCTTCTCTTTCCACCCTCTCCTCTCCTTTCTCGTTCCACCCTCTCCTCTCCTTTCTCTTTCCACCCTCTCCTCTCCTTTCCCTTTCCACCCTCTCCTCTTTCCACCCTCTCCTCTCCTCTTCTCTTTACACCCTCTCCTCTCCTTTCCCTTTCCACCCTCTCCTCTCCTCTTCTCTTTCCACCCTCTCCTCTCCTCTTCTCTTTCCACCCTCTCCTCTCCTCTTCTCTTTCCACCCTCTCCTCTCCTTTCCCTTTCCACCCTCTCCTCTCCTCTTCTCTTTCCACCCTCTCCTCTTCTCTTTCCACCCTCTCCTCTCCTTTCCCTTTCCACCCTCTCCTCTTTCCACCCTCTCCTCTCCTCTTCTCTTTCCACCCTCTCCCCTCCTTTCTCTTTCCACCCTCTCCTCTCCTTTCCCTTTCCACCCTCTCCTCTCCTTTCCCTTTCCCACTTGTCTCATCTTGTCCTCTTTTCTCCTCTCCTTTCCCTTTCCCACTTGTCTCATCTTGTCCTCTTTTCTCCTCTCCTCTTCTCTTTTCTCCTCTCCCCTCCTATCGTGTCCTTCCATGTATCCACCTGTTCTACTTCCTGTTCTATTCTAGTCTTGTGTCTTCTCATATCAACTCTATTGTTCCAGCCTGGGTTTGCCTGTCTACTTATGCCTTACATAGAAATAAACATCTTCACTGTACAGAGTGACTAACCCACTATGAGACTCACAATGGAGGAAGTGTAGTACAGGGTGTATTCTTCCAAGGTTTAGTTAGTAATTAGAGGGAAAATACCCAGACAGCATAGACGAGTATGTTCTCTAGTATTTCAAAAGACTGAGAATAGACTTGTGAGATGTGTGTGAATGGGAGATATGATGTGTGTGTGTGTGTGTGTGCACCCGTATGCCTGCCTGCCTGCCTGCCTGTGTGTGTGTGTGTGTGTGTGTGTGTGTGTGTGTGTGTGTGTGTGTGTGTGTGTGTACTATGGTGAGAGGAGAAGGAACAGAGATGAGATTCTAAGACATCAGCAGATGAGATCCTGTGGCCCAGAGGCAAAGCTGCTGTTACAGGAGCCAATACCTGTGTACTGCAGGAGCACACAACATCAGAGAGAAAGAGAGAGAAGGGGGGGGGGGGGGAGCAGAGATAGAGGGAGGGAGGGGAGGAGGAGAGGAGGAAGATAGGAGGGAGGTAAAGAATGGAGGGTAGTGAGGGGGAGAGAGAGAAAGAGGGAGCAGAGAGAGGGGGAGGGAGACAGGGAGATGAGGAGGAGAGCAAGAGAACAGAGAGAGAGGGAAAGGCAGTGAAAGAGAGAGGGGTTGGAGAGAGAGAGAAAAAGCAGAGAGAGAGGGAGAGGGGGGATGTGGAGGAGAGAGAGAGAGAGGGAAAGAGAGTGAAAGAGATAAGGGAGAGAGAGAGAGAGAGGGGGGATGCGGAGGAGAGAGAGAGAGAGGGGTTGGAGAGAGAAGTGAGGAGGGAGAGAGAGAGAAGAAGCAGAGAGAGAGAGAGAGAGAGGGAGAGCGAGAGCAGAGAGAGAGAGAGGGAATGAGAGAAGGATGGGAGAGAGAAGCGAGGAGGGAGAGAGGGAGAGGAAGCAGAGAGAGAGGGGGGATGCGGAGGAGAGAGAGAGCATTGAGAGAGAGAGGGAAAGAGAGTGAAAGAGACAAGGATGGGAGAGAGAAGCGAGGAGGGAGAGAGAGAGAGGAAGCAGAGAGAGGGAGAGCGAGAGAGAAGGAATGAGAGAAGGATGGGAGAGAGAAGCGAGGAGGGAGAGAGAGAGAGAGAGAGAGAGGGAAGGGGTATAGAAAGAGGGAGAGAAAACAGGGCAGAGAGAGAAGGCAGTACAGAAATGAGTGTTGAGTCCGACAGAGAGAGCAGATGAGAGGTTGTGAGAAAACTCAAGAGAGAGGCAAAGTGAGGGACACACTACAGAGCTACCTCTGCATCTTCCTCCACCATTAACCAATTTTACTAAGAGTGCACTCTGGTTAGCTCTAGTCAGTACTCTACCATCTCTGTCTCTAGACAATTTCTTTCATCTTCTCTTTACTTTGTTTCTCTATGTTATCTTGAAGAGCAGGGTAATAAACAGATAATAAAGTGATATAAAGTACATTCATTAAGATATAACTATTGTTCACCAAGGCCCGATTAACATACAGAACATTGCAGCCTCGATTCAAAGACTCATTATAGGTGAAGTAATGTATAACATCGTGGAATAATATTAATAATATTAATAATAATAATAATTTGATGGGTGCATATACACTACATACCAAAAGTATGTGGACACCTGCTCATTGAACATCTCATTCCAAAATCATGGGCATTAATATGGAGTTTTGGTATATTATTAGGATCCCCATTAGCTGTTGCAAAAGCAGCAGCTACTCTTCCTGGGGTCCACACAAACCATGAAACATGACATAATATCGGCCAACATGGCAGAACATTAAATGACAAGAACAGCTCAAGCAGGAACTACATAGAGTTGGTCGCCCCTTTTCTGCTATAACAGCCTCCACTTCTGGGAAGGCTTTCCACTATATGTTGGAACATTGCTGTGGGGACTTGTTTCCATTCAGCCAAAAGAGCATTAGTGAGGTCGGCACTGATGTTGGGCGAATAGGCCTGGCTCGCAGTCGGGGGTTACAATTAATCTCAAAGGTGTTTGATGGGGTTGAGGTCAGGGCTCTGTGCAGGTTATTCAAGTTCTTCCACACCGATCTCGACAAACCATTTCTGTATGGACCTCGCTTTGTGCACAGGTGCATTGTCATGTTGCAACAGGAAAGGGCCTTCCCCAAACTGTTGCCCCAAAGTTGGAAGCACATAATCGCCGGGAATGTCATTATATGCTGTAGTGTTAAGATTTCCCTTCAATGGAACTAAGGGGCCAAGCCCGAACCACGAAAAACAGCCCCAGACCATTATTCCTCCACCAAACTTTACAATTGGCACTATGCAGGTAGTGTTCTCCTGGCATCCGCCAAACCCAGATTCGAGTCCAATGGCGGCGAGCTTTACACCACTCCATCCGACGCTTGGCATTGCACATGGTGATCTTCCATGGCCGAGGCAGGCCTTTTCATGAAGCTCCCGACGAACAGTTCTTGTGCTGACAATGCTTCCTGAGGCAGTTTGGAACTCGGTAGTGAGTGTTGCAACCTGAGGACAGACAATCTTGACTTGCTACACCCTTCAACACTCTGTGGATCCATTCTGTGAGCTTGTGTGGCCCGTTCTTGCTCCTAGACATTTCCACTTCACGATAACAGCCCTTATAGTTGACTCTAGCAGGGCGGACTTGTTGGAAAGGTGACATCCTAAGACGATGGCACGTTGAAAGTCACTAAGCTCTCGGTAAGGCCTTTTACTGCCAATGTCTTCCTATGGAGATTGCATGGCTGTGTGCTCAATTGTATACACGTCAGCAACGGGTGTGACTGAAATAGCTGAATGCACTAATTTGAAGGGGTGTCCACATACTTTTGTATATATAGTGTATTTGTCCTATTCCACACGTACAAAAGACATATGTGACATATTAATGCTATTTTTCTCAAATCAGACATCCTGTATAGTCTGGCTGTAGTTTAGGTAACATGTTTTTATTGTCCTGTTTAAGTACTTCACATGTAAGGTCGAGGACACTTAGTCTTTCTGCTGCACTGTGCTGCATATAAATAGAGTTGTTTCGGCATGGTTTTATTGCAGAGAAACTGCACTGATTCTATCAATTTTTCAAAACGTTTGAACAAATTTGTAAAGTTTCTTGGTCAAATATTGAAAACATTTCTTGGTATTTCGTGATAAATGTTAGATTTGTTTTTTTTCTAGGTTTACCAACATGTCCGTGGAGCAACTACACTGAACACAAATATAAACGCAGCATTGGTCCTCTGTTTCATGAGCTGAAATAAAAGATCCCACAAATGTGCCATATGCACAAAAAGCGTATTTCTTTCAAATGTTGTGCACAAATGTATTTACATCCCTGTTACTGAGCATTTCTCCTTTGACAAGATAATCCATCCACCTGACAGGTGTGGCATATCAATAATCTGATTAAACAGCATGATTGTTACACAGGTGCACCTTGTGGTGGGGACAATAAAAGGCCATTCTAAAATGTGCCGTTTTGTCACACAACACAATGCCACCTATGTCTCAGATTATGAGGGTGTGCAATTGACATGCTGACTGCAGGAATGTCCACCAGAGCTGTTGCCAGATAATTTAATGTTAATTTCTCTACCATAAGCCAACTAAAACGTTATTTTCGAGAATTTGGCAGTACGTCCAACCGGCCTAACAAACGCAGACCACGTGTAACTATGCCAGACCAGGACCTACACATCTGGCATCTTCCCCTGCAGGATCGTCTGAAACCAACCACCTGGATAGCTGATGAAACTGTGGGTTTGCACAACTGAAGAATTTCTGCACAAACTGTCAGAAACCATCTCAGGGAAGCTCATCTGTGTGCTTGTCGTTCTCACCAAGGCCTTAACCTGATGGCGTTGGCATTGTAACTGACTTCAGTGTGCCAATGCTCACCTTCGATGGCCCGGCATCGTGTGGGCCTGGGGTTTGCTGATGTCACCGTTGTGAACAGATTGCCCCATGGTGGCGGTGGGGTTATGGTATGGGTCGGCAAAAGCTACAGACAACAAACAAGCATTTTATCGATGACAACTTGAATGCACAGAGATACCTTGATGAGATCCTGAGTCCCATTGTCGTGACATTCATCCGCCGCCATCATCTCATGTATCAGCATGATAATGCATGGCCCCATGTTGCAAGAATCTGTACACAATTCCTGGAAGCTGAAAATGACCCAATCCTTCCATAACCTGCATACTCACCAGACATGTCACCCATTGATCACGTTTGGGATGCTCTATACGAATGAGATGTGTCACGCTGCATGAGACAAATGGTGGTCACACCAGATACTGACTGGTTTTCTGACCCACGCCCCTACCTTTCTCTTAAAGTATCTGTGACTAACAGATGCATATCTGTATTCCCAGTCATGTGAAATCCCTTGATTAGTACCTAATGAATTTATTTAAATTGAACTATTTCTATATGTGAACTGTAACTCAGTAAAATCTTAGAAATTGTTGCATGTTGCGTTTATATTTTTGTTCAGTGAAATCGACAGGTCTATGATAAAAGAGAGATAGACGTAGAGGTGAAGTAAATGTAAGTGCCAGGTGTGTGTGTGTGTTTGTGTGTGTGTGTGTAAGGGTCTGTGGTCATGTTCTAGGGGCTCAGGTGGGCCTCAGTCCTTTCTGATAAAATTTGACGGAGGGGTGTGAGAGAGCGGGACAGAGTGATACACACACACACACACACACACACACACACACACACACACACTCCTATCCTCAGAGATCAATCAATCTTTTTATATGGGTTCAGTATAGAACATTGCTACAGCCAAATAACCTCCTTACCTTCACAACACCTGAACCTAGGAGAAAGCATTACGAAGTGCTAGTCAAGGACTTGCAGTTGTCCTTGACAATATCTTTCTTCTTTTCTTTGGCTTGAATATGATTTCTTGAATGACTACTGAATGCTTTCTGTTCACTCATTAAAATCAGAACTCTTTTTTTTCATACAAAGCATTGAAAGTGTTCAATAAAATGTCTGTGTTATACAGAGAAACTCAATTGGACTATTGTAAGACTAAGGGTCCACTCAGGTGATATGTATCGTGATGGAATTCACTATCAGGCCAAAGCAACAACAGCCAAATAGCACCGTGACAATGCCTCTAGTCGTGACAGGAAGTCAGAGGCAGGAAGTAGATGTTACAGTAATACTTGGGCTATGTTCCAATTATCTCTTCTACGTCCCAAAGTGTATCTATGTCCTCTGTCTGACATGAGTCTCTAGCAAAATAAGGTGGATTTTCAGCTCGACACATGACATTTCTATCTGAAACTTTGTAAACAGAAGTGACACCCTCCTGAATAAGCTCCAGGGGTTAGTATTAAGTCCTTCCTGTATTGAGGACTTAGGAGTCCGGTTTTTGAAAGGTGACATGGGTGGAGGTCTAGTAAACAGAGGTATGAATTAGTATTTGACATTTGGAAAATATAGTGACGTTATGAGGTTAGGGACAGGTATTCTGTTTTCAGAAACATGATCTATTGTAAAATATTCATTTCATGAAGCCAATCTGTCGTTGGCCCCAAGTACATCTAATTGCCATATCACAACCTGTGTCAATGTGTTCGAGCAAAGAGAAACTCCATATTATCTTTACCCCAACTCTGCACACCTTTCACCTAAGAAAATACCCAAGAAATATCAAAAGAACACCCAAGAGAAAAATATGAACTTTTGTACACTCAAAAAAAGAGCTGAAACATAGGAAACTGATGTGCATCATATCGACAACAGCCATTTTCTATTGGTCAAGAAATGACTCCAAGAGGCAAGATGGGGGCAGCTAATAGTGTTGTTGTGTCTGTTTCTGTTGAGAAAACACAAAGGAAGAGGCCTTCATAAAAAGGAGAATAATGTATTTCTTTAAAAAAAAAAAATCTAAATTTCTTTCTTTCTTTCTTTCTTTCTTTCTTCTTTCTTTATTTCTTTATTTCTTTCTATCTATCTCTCTCTCTCAATTTTCCCTTTCTCTATCTGGCTCAGGCTCCCCTAACCTTGACTTTTGAAGCTAGGTACATCTATCCCACCGTGAGTCATATCTCAATAGCTATTCGGCTGCATCACATTAACATTAACTTTAATTAATGTTGTGGGAGGAACAACAATGGTGAAAGAAAAATGTTATATAGAGGCCATATTCCAGGTCGTCAAACTCCCTGTCTAGTCAGTCAGTCAGTCAATGTGTCTGAGAGGTTTTTTTGTATGCGAAATGAACTCTATAGAGATGACACAATGTTGATTTCATAACTATTATATTAGTCTAATCTTGCCCACCAGCCGGCTCTTTCTCGTTGTATGCGATAGCAATTGAACCTGGTGATGAGGTTAGCCAAGGACTGTCATCCTCAAACTGCTATTAAGCTAATGCTTTCTCTCAGTGAATAAGCTATTGGTTCTATGAATTCAAAATGAATACGATGATACTCAATCAACACAGACACAAACGCCAACACATTGTATATATTTAAACATATATATCGTGTACCGCATAGCTAATAGATGTCTGTTTTTACTTATGTCTCTCTATATATCCCCCCAAAAATACTTTTAAAAACAAGAAAAAAAGGAAAAACATGCAACGAAAAATACCTTCATCTCTCGGTCTGTTCATTGTAGACTCGTGGTGTTTTTTTGTGAGCGGACCTATAGGGTGCAAGAAAAAAAGGGGGGGAAAAAGAGAAAAGAGAAAATTCAAAAAAGATTACTGGCAAAAAAAACGCAAAGAAAAAGTGTAAAGAAGAAAAGAAGAAAGAGCAAAAAAAGAGAAAGTTCAGCCAAGTCTTTTCTGTCTCTTTCTAAAAACAAAAACAGACAGACTCATTATTAGAAAAGACAACAACCGCTTCTGTCAAGATAAAAGAACGACCTCCAATCTGAAGACTCAATCACGCCTTGTCACCCGGGAGAAACAGATAAAGAGTTGTGATTGGTTGTTTACTAGTGGTTTATCGGTTGCGCTGCCCTTCCGGAACCCATGTTTTGTTACTTGTGTTCAAGTTGTGTTTATGGCTTCAGGGAACCATAGTAAAAATCTATGAAAGGAGGATTAGAGAATGAGTATCTGTGGTTAGAAAAACATCTCCCACCCTTACTCCCCCCTTCTCCCCTCACAACCCAAAAAAGGAACGTCGGGAAGAGGGGTACAAAAGGGGAGGAGTGGGCCTCGTCGAAACCAAAACAAAACGCTGACTTCATCCAAAATCGACAACAACCCCTTGTTGTGACCCATGAGTAGCGTGCTACATTTTTTCACACAAACACTGACACACTCCTTCCTTATCCCTATATGTAAACTACAGTTCCCACAATGCTTTGTACAACATCAACAAGATAAACACATTAGATTCGTTTTTTTTTTTAAACACACACAACAAAATGATATCTTTATTAGTCAGCCATCGTTAGTGAGAGAGAGACACAGGGGAAGGGACCTGTAACAATGAGAGATCATGTTAAGCATGTGTTAGAAAACAGGGGAAAGGGACACAGGTGTGCAGTGTGTGTGTGTGTGTGTGTGTGTGTGTGTGTGTGTGTGGCTTAGCGGTAAACCTCAATGCCATTCCCCCCAGTGAATGAGTAATTACACATACAACGCACAACAAGCTGTGTGTCAATTAGAAATGGCATGTAGGTTGATGCTAGTTAGCGGAGTGTGTGCTGTGTGGTGGGTAAAAGATGCATGTAATTCAATCTGCATCTGCCCACCAGCTATTCTTGGCAAACGGAGGAGAGGGATGGAGAGGGAGAGGGAAGAGAGAGAGAACAGAGTGATGCTGCTCGTCTCTCCTCTCCCTCCCCTCCCCTCCCCTCATAAGTGGAAGTTTGTTGTTGAGGAACTAATCTTGTGATATGCAAAGCAGCAATCAGGGAAGCAGCCAATCAAGAAAGAGGCCTGGGCTAACAGGAAGCACAATCTGCTGTTGGGCTTACAGCTAGCTAGGAGGGAAACAATGGGCAGGACTCCATCACTGTCCCCCCCTGCCAATCACAGCCCTGCCCTGCTCTGATAGGCCGAAAACCAGGAAGTCTGACTGTATGTGTTATTTGTGGACAAATGAAGTTCTGTAACTGCAGTGACAGCTCAGAAAAGGTCTACATAGATAGACAACCATAAGAGTGTGTGATTGTGTCACTGGCTGTTCTTAATGAAGGTCACCGTCAGTCAGATCAAAATGAACCCGAGGTAAAATGGCTTACAGATGCAAAACATTGGGTAGAACTTAAAGAATTGCGACCCTTCGCGATGCTGATTGGATACAGCTGTGCAAATGGTAAGAGAAGCAGCATGTCACCCTGTCCGACGTGTCCTGTGTGTAGGGTACATCGTTCAACATAATGATTATTTATGGACTGTGAAAAGACAGAAGGGTTGATATCCCCTAATAACAAAGTCAATGAATCCCTGTCCACTGTATCTAGACACCTTTCAAGTCACAAGGAGGATTTAAGAGACTGCGCTAATGTTTACCACAGCATTTTCGGGCAGAAAATGTAGAAGAAAAGCTTTGCCTGGAAGTGATTTTTTGGAAAGAGCTAAAACAAGTGTAAACTGGAACAATAGCAGTGTTTGTTTAGCAGGGTCGAGTGTTAGAATATTATTATAAAAGCTTTGACATCCATCACGATAGTGTAATTGACCCTTGCTAAAAGTTACTGTACATTTAGTGAGGAAAAAGGAGCCTTGTCCTCTGTTTCATTACAACTCCTCTCCTCTATGCACTCAAATCAAATCAAATGTATTTATATAGCCCTTCTTACATCAGCTGATATCTCAAAGTGCTGTACAGAAACCCAGCCTAAAACCCCAAACAGCAAGCAATGCAGGTGTAGAAGCACTCCCACTCTTTCTCCCTTTTCTCATATCTTCTTTGTCCGTTACTTTACACCATCTTTCTTCTATGCCCCCCCCCCCCCGACTTTCTCCCTCCTAACTTCCAAAAAATATACCTTATTTCCTCCTTTCCTTTCCCTCCCATCTCCCGGCAAACTCTCGTACACTTTGAGCGTTTGCTCTGGCCTGCCTAGAGCGCCATATGGGTAGGGTTTGGCCATTTTCGGATCATTCTACTGGCTCCATAATGCCAGGCAAGCTCAATCAACCACAGATAAAGTATTTGAAATGATTTGGAATAGTATTGGAACTCAGGGCTGGTGCAGAGCAGCTCACTGACTGTGAACCAGGTTACATAATGTTTTATTTCAGCTCTACTTCCACCTCTAACACACACACACACACACACACCCATACACACAAACACAGCCACACAGGCTCCCCCCTAGCTATAAAGACAGCACGGATGCTCACACCAGCCACACCACCCACGGTGTGTGTGTGTGTGTGTGTGTGTGTGTGTGTGTGTGTGTGTGTGTGTGTGTGTGTGTGTGTGTGTGTGTGTGTGTGTGTGTGAACCTGTGTGTATATCAGAGTGAATCTACGCAACCACAGTGTGTGCATGTGTATCTATTAACATGTGTCTGTGCAGACAGACAGAGTAAGTATAGTCTTCGTGGTAAGCGTCTAATTGTGTCCAGCAGACAGCAGTGTGATTGTACAGGTTGACGTATGAGTCACTGAGCGTTTCACTGACAGCCTGGAAGTGGACTAAAAAGAGGAATGATGGTGGTTGGGTTGAGAGGAGGAGTACACGGGGTGTGTGTGTCTAGTCTCACCGTGTTTTATTTATGATGACTCACGCACCACACGTATTTCTCCAAGCCCCTGTCTCTCCCTTCGTCACCCCTCCTCCAACCTGTGGAAGCATGAGTCAGCCACCCACCCATTCCGTGGGGCATGCCTTGTCAGCAGATGGCAACACTGTGTGTGTGTGTGTGTGTGTGTGTGTGTGTGTGTGTGTCATGACTATCTTTAACACTATCTATTTATAGAATATTTAGATATTCTATGTGTGAAAAATCACCAAGTATGATTCATTGGTTTACTATATATGGTTCTGTAGCAGGGACTGCTACAGCATTCAATCTGGCCTTTTAACTAAACTCTCTATGTTCCTTTATGAAGACCATCTAGAACATCTGTTTAGGTTACTGATTAACATGGATAGGTCACACATCTCTATTTGTTGTCCAGTGTTACTTAGTTCTCTCTCTCTCTCTCTCTCTCTCTCTCTCTCTCTCTCTCTCTCTCTCTCTCTCTCTCTCTCTCTCTCTCTCTCTCTCTCTCTCTCTCTCTCTCTCTCTCTCTCTCTCTCTCTCTCTCTCTCTCTCTCTCTCTCTCTCTCTCTCTCTCTCTCTCTCTCTCCCCTTCTCTCCCCCTCCCTCCTCCCTCTCTCTCTCTCTCTCCCCTTCTCTCCCCCTCCCTCTCTCCCTCCCTCTCTCTCTCTCCCCTTCTCTCCCCTCCCTCTCTCCCTCCCTCTCTCTCTCTCCCCTTCTCTCCCCCTCCCTCTCTCCCTCCCTCTCTCTCTCTCCCCTTCTCTCCCCCTCCCTCTCTCCCTCCCTCTCTCTCTCTCCCCTTCTCTCCCCCTCCCTCTCTCCCCCCTCGCTCTCTCTCTATCCCCCTCCCTCTCTCCCTCCCTCTCTCTCTCTCGCTCTCTCTCTAGCCCCCCTCCCTCCCTCTCTCTCTCTCCCCTTCTCTCCCTCCCTCCCTCTCTCCCTCCCTCTCTCTCTATCCCCTCCCTCTCTCCCCCTCCCTCTCTCCCTCCCTCTCTCCCCCTCCCTCCCTCCCTCCCTCAGAAACAGAACAGAGTGAGGCATTATAAGGTGAGAGAAAAGGAGAAAATAGGGTGTTTCATATGAAGAGAATCAGTGTGAAAAATACATATTTATAACGGAAGGAGAATGTGAGGTAAAAAAAAGTATAAACAGTGTAATGGAGGAAGATAGGTGTTTGAACACAGAGAGAGAGCTTGAGAGAGAGCTTGAGAGAGAGATTGAAAGAGATTCAGACAGACAGACAGACAGACAGACAGACAGACAGACAGACAGACAGACAGACAGACAGACAGACTGGGAAGGGATATTGAGAGAAAAAGTTAGACAGAGAGAGACAACAGAGAGGACGAGTTACACAGAGAGAGACTGCAGAGAGGGCGAGTTAGACAGAGAGAGACTGCAGAGAGGACGAGTTAGACAGAGAGAGACTGCAGAGAGGACGAGTTAGACAGAGAGAGACTGCAGAGAGGACGAGAGAGACTGCAGAGAGGACGAGTTAAACAGAGAGAGACTGCAGAGAGGGCGAGTTAGACAGAGAGAGACTGCAGAGAGGACGTGTTAGACAGAGAGAGACTGCAGAGAGGACGAATTAGACAGAGAGAGACAGCAGAGAGTTAGACAGAGAGAGACTGCAGAGAGGACGAGTTAGACAGAGAGAGACTGCAGAGGGCGAGTTACACAGAGAGAGACTGCAGAGGGCGAGTTACACAGAGAGAGACTGCAGAGGGCGAGTTACACAGAGAGAGACTGCAGAGAGGGCAAGTTAGACAGAGAGAGACTGCAGAGAGGACGAGTTAGACAGAGAGAGACTGCAGAGAGGGCGAGTTAGACAGAGAGAGACTGCAGAGAGGACGAGTTAGACAGAGAGAGACTGCAGAGAGGACGAGTTAGAAAGAGAGAGACTGCAGAGAGGACGAGTTAGAAAGAGAGAGACTGCAGAGAGGGCGAGTTAGAAAGAGAGAGACTGCAGAAGGGCAGGACAGCAGAGTTAGACAGAGAGAGACTGCAGAAGGGCAGGACAGCAGAGTTAGACAGAGAGAGCTTGCAGAGAGGGCAAGACAGCAGAGTTAGACAGAGAGAGACTGCAGAGAGGGCAGGACAGCAGAGTTAGACAGAGAGAGACTGCAGAAGGGCAGGACAGCAGAGTTAGACAGAGAGAGCTTGCAGAGAGGGCAGGACAGCAGAGTTAGACAGAGAGAGACTGCAGAGAGGGCAGGAAAGCAGTTAGACAGAGAGAGCAGGAGATGAGAGGGTTGGAGAAAGACAGAAGCAGACAGGGAGACAGATAGAGTAACATTTAAAGAACGGAGATGATCGAGAACGCATGAAGGTTAAAACCATTTTCTCCCCATGTAACCAGTCACAGGCACGATGTGTTTCTCTCTCTCCTTCTTTCTCTCTCTGAGTGTGTGTGTGTGTGAGTGTTTGTGTCTATCTGCTATGCATGCATATGCATCTGACATGTGTCTACAGTTTGTGTGTGTCTGTGCCTACATGGCTGCATCTGTGTGTCTGTATGTGAATGTATGTCTCTGCCATGTGTGTTTGATGTTTGGCAAGGACTGCGTGTGATCCCGTGTGATTCCGTGTGATTCCGTGTGATTCCGTGTGATTCTGTGTGATTCCGTGTGATTCCGTGTGATTCCATGTGATTCCGTGTGATTCCGTGTGATTCCATGTCATTCCGTGTGATTCCGTGTAATTCCGTGCTCCTCTCTAGCAGACAAGGGACTAATCTGGAGGTTTACTGGGTAATCTACCCCGCGTTGAGGGAAAATATTTATCCTCCGTCTCTGGGGAACGATGCCATAAATCCCATTAAAATGGAACAGAACGTGTCTTCTAATCAGATAGATTAGAGCTGCGTTCAGAGCCCGCCTTTAGGAAAGCGCTCGGAACGTGTTTGTATATGTTTTGGGAGGTTTAGTTGTTTGGCAACGCTTGAAGGACATTATTTGATCAAAATCAAGGTAATATGGAGGGAATGTGGAAAAAGATGTAACTGCCAAGTTTCCTCTTCCAACAATCTCTCACTCACATTTCTCTCTCTCTCTCTCTCTCTCTCTCCATCACTCATCCCTGGTCCCTGCCTAATAACAGTGTTGTGTTAAAACCCACCTCCTACACTGGGGAAGTTAAGAAATTGGAAATGGAGGGTGGGGGGGGGATGTTGTAGAAATCAGACAGATACTTATCTTCCCTGTGTGTGTGTGTGTGTGTGTGTTCAGTGTATGGCTAGTTTGGCAGGCCAGCCCACAACTCCATTGATTAATCCTATAGTCATTAATTGTGTTCCCTGAACAGAAGAGGGTACAGTAAGTCTATGTTTTCATTACCTGAGGGTCAGGGGTTGGAGACTTAGTATTGACTTGTGTACTCATACATGTAGGTTACATGTCAACAGCTTGTAAACATCGGTGAAACTCCGGTGAAACTCCGGTGGAGGTTTATCTTTCAATAACCTTCTGCTTTCTATCTCTCCCTTTACCTTTTCTCCCATTCTCTGCATTTCTGCCCCTCCATTCAGTACTTTCAGAGGCACTGTGAGCAGTGCGCTCTGGCAGAGGCGCCTCTGTGTGTGTGTGTGTGTGTGTGTGTGGGGGGGGGGGGGGGGGGGGGCTAATTTGCATTCACAGCCACTAGCCACCTCAGCTACAGCAAGCTCTGAAGAGACGGCCCTTTGAGCCACAGAGAGAGGAAGAGACAGAGAGGGGGAGTGAGAGAGACAGAGAGGGGGAGTGAGAGAGACAGCGAGAGAGAGAGAGAGAGAGAGAGAGAGAGAGAGAGAGAGAGACAGAGGAGGTGGAGAGAGAGACAGAGAGGGGGGGAGTGAGAGAGGGGGAGAGAGAGGGGGAGTGAGAGACAGAGGAGGTGGAGAGAGACAGAGAGACAGGGGGGAGAGAGACAGTGAGAGAGACAGAGAGAGAGAGGGGGAGAGAGAGAGACAGCGAGGAGAGAGAGAGACAGAGACATAGAGCGACAGAGCGAGAGAGACAGAGAGAGGGGGAGAGAGAGACAGTGAGAGAGAGAGAGAGAGGGGGAGAGAGAGAGACAGTGAGAGAGACAGAGAGAGGGGGAGTGAGAGAGACAGCGAGAGAGACAGAGAGAGGGGAGAGAGAGACAGTGAGAGAGACAGAGAGAGAGAGGGGGAGAGAGAGAGACAGCGAGAGAGACAGAGAGAGACAGAGACAGTGAGAGAGACATAGAGCGACAGAGCGAGAGAGACAGAGAGAGGGGGAGAGAGAGACAGCGAGAGAGACAGATAGAGGGGGAGAGAGAGAGACAGAGAGGGGGAGTGAGAGAGACAGAGAGAGAGGGAGAGTGAGAGAGACAGAGAGAGGGGGAGTGAGAGAGACAGAGAGAGAGGGGGAGTGAGAGAGACAGTGAGAGAGACAGAGAGAGGGGGAGAGAGACAGAGAGAGAGACAGAGAGGGGGAGAGAGAGGGAGAGAGAGAGACAGCGAGAGAGACAGAGAGAGAGATAGAGAGGGGGATTGAGAGAGACAGCGAGAGAGACAGAGAGGGGGAGAGAGAGACAGCGAAAGAGACAGAGACAGAGAGGGGGAGAGGGGGAGAGAGAGAGAAAGCGAGAGAGAGAGCGAGAGAGACAGAGAGAGGGGGAGAGAGAGACAGAGAGGGGGATATAGAGACAGAGAGAGACAGAGCGAGAGAGGGGGATAGAGAGACAGAGAGAGACAGAGAGAGACAGTGAGAGAGACAGAGAGAGAGAAGGGGAGAGAGAGAGATACAGTGAGAGAGACAGAGAGAGAGGGGGGGGAGAGAGAGACAGTGAGAGTGACAGAGAGAGAGACAGCGAGAGAGAGACAGCGAAAGACAGAGCGAGAGAGACAGAGCGAGAGAGACAGAGAGAGGGGGAGAGAGAAAGAGAGAGAGAGAGAGAGTGAGGCAGAAAGAGAGAGAGAGACAAAGAGAGAGAACGAGAGAGAGAGAGAGAGAGAGATGGAAGGGGATGTCAGGAGGGTGAGTGTGAAAAACAGTGACTGATGAAGTCTGTGTGTATCCAGTCTGTGTCTGTATCCAATCTGTGTGTGTATCCAGTCCGTGTGTGTCCAGTCTATGTGTGTCCAGTCTGTGTGTATCCAGTCTGTGTGTGTGTCCAGTCTGTGTCTGTATCCAGTCTGTGTGACTGAGTCAATACAATGACCAATCATAAAAATATCACCAACACATTGTGTAGACCTAAAACCAGTCAAAACCTTGGACACACCTATTCATTCAAGGGTTGTTCTTTATTTGAACTACATTGAATTAAATAACACATATGGAATCATGTAGTAACCAAAGAAGTGTTAAACAAATAAAATATATATTTTATATTTGAGATTCTTCAAAGTAGCCACCCTTTGCCTTGATGACAGCTTTGCACACTCTTGGCATTCTCTCAACCAGCTTCACCTGGAACGCTTTTCCAAAAGTCTTGAAGGAGTTCCCACAAATGATGAGCACTTTTTGGCTGCTTTTCCTTCATCCTGCGGTCCGACTCATCCCGAACCATATTAATTGGGTTGAGGTCGGGTGATTGTGGAGGCCAGGTCATCTGATGCAGCACTCCATCACTCTCATTCTTGGTCAAATAGTCCTTACGCAGCCTGGAGGTGTATTGGGTCATTGTTCTGTTGAAAAACAAATTAATCGTCCCACTAAGAGCAAACCAGATGTACTATCACTGCAGAATGCAGTGTGCCTTGAATTCTAAATAAATCACAGACAGTATCACCAGCAAAGTACCCCATACCATCACACCTCCTCCTCCATGCTTCACAGTGGGAACCACACTTGCGGAGATCATCAGTTCACTACTCTGCGTCTCACAAAGACATGGCGGTTGGAACCAAAAATGTCAAATTTGGACTCATCAGACCAAAGGACAGATTTCCACTGGTCGTGTTTCTTGGCCCAAAGTCTCAAAGTCTCTTCTTCTTATTGGTGTCCTTTAGTAGTGGTTTCTCTGCAGCAATTCAACCATGAAGGCCTGATTCACACAGTCTCCTCTGAACAGTTGATGTTGAGATGTGTCTGTTACTTGAACTCTGTGAAGCATTTATTTGGGCTGCAATCTGAGGCTAGTATCTCTAATTAACTTATTCTCTGCAGCAGAGGTAATTCTGGGTCTTCCTTTCCTGTGGTGGTCCTCATGAGAGCCAGTTTCACCATAGAGCATGATGGTGTTTGCGAAGTTCTTGAAGTTGTCTGGATTTATTGACCTTCATGTCTTAAAGTAATGACGGACCGTCATTTCTCTTTGCTTATTTGAGCTGTTTTTGAGCTGTTTTTGACAAAACATGGACTTGGTGTTTTACCAAATAGGGCTGTCTTCTGTATACCACCCCTACCTTGTCAAAACACAACTGATTGGCTCAAATGCATTAAGAGGAAAGAAATTCCACAAGTTAACTTTTAACAAGGCACACCTGTTAATTGAAATGCATTCCAGGTGCCTACCTCATGAAGCTGGTTGAGAGAATGTCAAGACAAAGGGTGGCTACTTTGAAGAATCTCAAATATAAAATATATTTGGATTTGTTTAACACCTTTTTTGGTTGCTAAATGATTCCATATGTGTTATTTCATAGTGTTGATGTCTTCACTATTATTCTACAATGTAGAAAATAGTACAAAAAAGAAAAACTCTGGAATGAGTAGGTGTCCAAACTTTTGACTGTAACTTTTCAAAAAACATCTTCCAAAATATAGAATATGAATGTCTTGTTTACCAAGGTGAATTGAAGAACAAGTAACAATGGATGCACTGAACACTGCTGAACACTGCAGTGGATCTGTTCCCTCTCTATCCATCTCCACAGAGATGGATAACTGATCTAGAATCAGTAAAGACACCTTGATTCCCACATGGAGCTTATTATACATCACAAGAATAGGACCAACACTGTGGCCTGCGTCCCAAATGGCACCCTATTCCCTATTTAGTGCACTGCTTTTGACAAGGGCCCAGAAGGCTCTCGCCAAAAGTATTGCAAAATGTAGGGAATAGAGGGCAATTTGAGATGCAGCCTGTGTACGAATCTAGTCTCCTCTATCGCCATAACTACTCACAGTTGTTATAGATCTGTAGTACGATAGATCTGCGTGCATTTCCTTTTACACACAAGTGTGTAACTGATCTAGAATTATAGCTCTGGATTCCCTAAGGGACCCTATTCAACTAAATCAAACTATCCAGGGAAGAGTTTACGGTGACATGTCAAACTCTTTTCCCTGACGGTATAACGTTTGTCTAAATCCAGTGTCTGGTATGAGAAACATTTCTATATTCACTTCTCATCCAGATCCTACTGTATGTTGAAGATTACAGATTGGAAGGTGGTGCTGTTTTTCCCTTAGCTACAAATGAAAGGTTCAGCATGTACAATTGAAGTGGGAAGTTTACATACACTTAGGTTGGAGTCATTAAAACTCGTTTTTCAACCACTCCACAAATTTCTTGTTAACAAACTATAGTTTTTGGCAAGTCGGTTAGGACATCTACTTTGTGCATGACACAAGTCATTTTTCCAACAACTGTTTACAGACAGATAACTTCACTGTATCACAATTCCATTGGGTCAGAAGTTTACATACACTAAGTTGCCTGTCCCTTTAAACAGCTTGGAAAATTACAGAAAATGATGTCATTGCTTTAGAAGCTTCTGATAGGCTAATTGACATAATTTGAGTCAATTGGAGGTGTACCTGTGGATGTATTTCAAGGCCTACCTTCAAATGCAGTGCCTCTTTGCTTGACACCATGGGAAAATCAAAAGAAATCAGCCAAGACCTCAGAAAAAAAAATGTAGACCTCCACAAGTCCGGTTCATCCTTGGGAGCAATTTCCAAACGCCTGAAGGTACCATGTTCATCTGTACAGACAATAGTACGCAAGTATAAACACCATGGGACCACGCAGCCGTCATACCGCTCAGGAAGTTCTGTCTCCTAGAGATGAACGTACTTTGATTTGCACTTTTCGCACCAATCCCAAAACAACAGCAAAGGACCTTGTGAAGATGCTGGAGGAAACAGGTACAAAAGTATCTATATCCACAGTAAAACTAATCCTATATCGACATAACCTGAAATGTCACTCAGCAAGGAGGAAGCCACTGCTCCAAAACCACCATAACAAAATGCCAGACTACGGTTTGCGACTGCAAATGGGGACAAAGATCGTACTCTTTGGAGAAATGTCCTCTGGTCTGATGAAACAAAAATAGAACCGTTTGGCCATAATGACCAACATTATGTTTGGAGGAAAAAGGGGGAGGCTTGCAACCTGAAGAACACTATCCCAACCGTGAAGCACGGGGGTGGCAGCATCATGTTGTGGGGGTGCTTTGCTGCAGGAGGGACTGGTGCACTTCACAAAATAGATGGCATCATGAGGATGGACATTTATGTGGATATATTGAAGCAACATCTCAAGACATCAGTAAAGAAGTTAAAGCTTGGTCACAAATGGGTCTTCCAAATGGACAATGACCCCAAGCATACTTCCGAAGTTGTGGTAAAATGGCTTAAGGACAACAAAGTCAAGGTATTGGAGCGGCCATCACAAAGCCCTGACCTCAATCCTATAGAACCTTTGTGGGCAGAACTGAAAAAGTGTGTGCGAGCAAGGAGGCCTACAAACCTGACTCATTAACACCAGCTCTGTCAGGAGGAATGGGCCAAAATTCACCCAACTTATTGTGGGAAGCTTGTGGAAGGCTACCCAAAACTGACCTAAGACAGGACATTTTTGCTAGGATTAAATGTCAGGAATTGTGAAAAACTGAGTTTAAAAGTATTTGGCTAAGAAGTATGTAAACTTCCGATTTCAACTGTAGAAAAATATGGAAAGAGAGGAGAGGAGGGAAGAGAGGAGGGAAGAGAGTAGGGGAGAGAGTAGGGGAGAAAGGATTGTAGAGAGCAGGGGAGAGAGGATTGTAGAGAGCAGGGGAGAGAGGATTGTAGAGAGCAGGGGAGAGAGGATTGTAGAGAGCAGGGGAGAGGAGTGGAGAGAGTAGGGGAGAGAAGATTGTAGAGAGCAGGGGAGAGGAGTGGAGAGAGTAGGGGATAGAGGATTGTAGAGAGGAGTGGAGAGAGTAGGGGAGAGAGGATTGTAGAGAGTGGTGGAGAGAAGATTGCAGAGAGCAGGGGAGAGAGGAGTGGAGAGAGCAGGGGAGAGAGGAGTGGAGAGAGCAGGGGAGAGAGGAGGGGAGAGAGCAGGGGAGAGAGGAGTGGAGAGAGTAGGGGAGAGAGGAGTGGAGAGAGCAAGGGAGAGAGGAGTGGAGAGAGTAGGGGAGAGAGGAGTGGAGAGAGCAAGGGAGAGAGGAGTGGAGAGAGCAGGGGAGAGAGGAGTGGAGAGAGTAGGGGAGAGAGGAGTGGCGAGAGCAGGGGAGAGAGGAGTGGAGAGAGCAGGGGAGAGAGGAGTGGAGAGAGCAGGGGAGAGAGGAGTGGCGAGAGCAGGGGAGAGAGGAGTGGAGAGAGCAGGGGAGAGAGGAGTGGAGAGAGCAGGGGAGAGAGGAGTGAAAGGGGCTGAAGGAGAGCAAGATGGTTGGGTATAGAGGAAGAAGAGTAGTGGAAGAAAAAGAGTAGCAATGCAGGAAGGGGAGTGATAACGTGAGAGTTGAATAAAGAGACAGAATGAGAGAGAGCGAGAGAGTAAGTGAGGAGCTAAGTCAATACAATAGAAGACCCAAGCAAATACCACAACAGCGTAGCGGCGAGACAGAGGAGGAATTCAGGAGCATGTGACTAACCCCCCCACTACTCCCCTCCCGACACACGCTCTCTTTCCCTCTCCCTCTCTCCCTTTCTGCCTCAGAGGTTATAAATAGCCCTCATTCAAAGGTAAATGGATGTGGTCTCTGACGAGTGCTCACAGGGAAAAGCAGGAAGCGCTGGAGGGTTGCCAAGACGACCTACCTCTCCCCCTTCACCCCCATCTTCCGCTTTCCTCCCCGGCTCACATCATCGATCTAAGCATCTAAGCTACCGTACCCTCCCTCCCTCCGCTTCCATCACTCTCCCTCTTTCATCTCATCCATTTAGTCTTTTCATCCTGTCTCAGAAGACAAGGCTATTCTTTTCTGGGTCTCTTAAAACGCCCAGACCCCTCTCATTCGCATTGGATATATAAAAATAAACATCAACCTATACCCTTACACCCCTAACACTGAACACACACAACCCCTCTTACCAGCCAGTCAAGTACACACCCCTCCAGCATAGCTCCAGCTGCTTATTTCCACACGTATCAGAGTGTTACCAGTCTGTGTTCATTAATACGGAATAAAAGTCCTTACTGGGTAATTGTGTGTGTGTGTGTGTGTGTGTGTGTGTAACTGGGTAATTGACCCAGGCTGATGTAATTCCTCCCCCAAAGCCAAATGAAAGCCTCGTTTGACCGCGTTTCTGCTTTTGAAAATTATGGGATCGGCTCTGAAGAGTCAAAAAGAGGGAGGGGCTGGGAGCGCTTTGGTTCAGCGACCGTTCTGCTGTTTATGTTGTGCAAGAGTAGTTTGTGCCCCTACCTACCACCCTCCATCTCTTCATCCCTCAATCCCCACAATCTCTCAAAAAAGAGATATTATTCCCCACAGATCTATTGCACTTGAATTTAACTCTGGTGGTCCACCTGTTAAAATCTCCTTTCACTATCTTTCTGTTTTGCAGTTTGCTGTTTCGTCTCCTCCAGTTTCATCAACCCCTTTACTTCAAAGGGAGAAGTGTGTGTGTGTGTGTGTGTGTGTGTGTGTGTGTGTGTATGTGTGAGTACAGTGGGTACTTCTACCAATTACTAGGCCCCTATACATACAACACCAAGGCCTTCACTTGTAATTGTTTTTCATGTCCCCCTAGGAAAGATTGTGATCCACTTCTTTTCCTCTTTTATTTCCTCTTTCCCCTCTTCTACTGGAGGATACGACCAGAGGAGAGGAGAACAATGAGGAGGAGAAAAACATCTGAGGAACAATCAAGGTTTGTTCTCGCATCAAAGACAATGCATATCTTCCACTGGCAGACAGGCAGACAGAGAGGCAAGCAGACAGGCAGACAGACAGACAGGCAGACAGGCAGGCAAGCGGACGGACAGACAGAGGATACAGGCAGGCAAGCGGACGGGCAGACAGACAGGCAGGCAAGCAGACAGGCAGACAAGCAGACAGACAGACAGACAGGCAGACAAGCGGACAGACAGACAGACAGGCAGGCAGGCAGACAGGCAGACAGACAGAGACAGGCAGAAATGCAGGCAGACAAACAGGCAGGCACACGTCGGGAGGAGCAATACTTATTTATTTACTTTCTGGTATATTTATTTATTATTATCATCATCTCCCAGTGTACAGCGTGTCTGAATATAGATGTAGCTTTGCTGCCTAGTGCTCATTGCGTTAGTATTGATTGAACATCTTAATATCAACTATCAGAATGTGACAGGAAAATACACTCGCTGGACAGTTTATTCGTTCGCAAAAATGGTTCGCTCCTACAGACAGTGAGTCATGTGGCTGTGGCTTGCTATATAAAGCAGGCAGACAGGCATCGAGGCATTCAGTTACTGTTTGATTGAACGTTAGAATTAGTGACCTAAGAGACTGAGCGTGGTGCCGATTCCAGTATCTCAGACACGGCCGGCCTCCTGGGATTTTCACACACGACTGTGTCTAGGGTTTACCGAGAATGGTGCGACAAACAAAAAACATCCAGTCAGCAGGCAGTCCTGTGGGTGAAAACTGCTCAGTAATGAGAGAGGTCAAAGGAGAATGACAATAATCGTGCAAGCTAACAGGTAGGCCACAAACAGACAAATAATGACGGAGTCCAACAGTGTTGTGCAGAGCGGCATCTCGGAACGCACAACTCGTCAATCCTCATCACGGATGGGTTACTGCAGCAGACGAACACACTGGGTTCCACTCCTATCAGCTAAAAACAAGAAGAAGCGGCTCCCGTGGGCCCGCAATCACCAACACTGGACAATTGAGGAGTGAAAAAGCATCACCTAGAACATGACAGTGAGTTCAGTTTACTTGAGTGGCCTGGTCAGTCCCCAGACCTCCACTCAATGAGCCTCTTTGGGATGAGATGGAACGAGCTGTTCACAGCACGACTCTACCGCCGTCCAATTTGCAGCAACTGCGTGATGCCATCACATCAGCATGAACCAACATCCCTGTGGCACGTTTCTGACACCTTGTAGAATGCCCTAAACAATTCAGTCTGTTCTGGAGGCAAAAGGGGGTCCGACACGGTACTAGATGGGGGTTTCAATAAGTACAGTATATCACATACTAGGTGTGTGAATGGTACTGAATATCACATATTATGTCTGTGAATGGTACTGAATATCACATGTTATGTCTGTGAATGGTACTGTATATCACATATTATGTCTGTGAATGGTACTGAATATCACATATTATGTCTGTGAATGGTACTGAATATCACATGTTATGTCTGTGAATGGTACTGAATATCACATGTTATGTGTGTGAATGGTACTGAATATCACATATTATGTCTGTGAATGGTACTGAATATCACATATTATGTCTGTGAATGGTACTGAATATCACATATTATGTCTGTGAATGGTACTGAATATCACATATTATGTCTGTGAATGGTACTGAATATCACATATTATGTCTGTGAATGGTACTGAATATCACATATTATGTCTGTGAATGGTACTGTATATCACATATTATGTCTGTGAATGGTACTGAATATCACATATTATGTCTGTGAATGGTACTGAATATCACATATTATGTCTGTGAATGGTACTGAATATCACATATTATGTCTGTGAATGGTACTGAATATCACATATTATGTCTGTGAATGGTACTGAATATCACATATTATGTGTGTGAATGGTACTGTATATCACATTATGTGTGTGAATGGTACTGAATATCACATATTATGTCTGTGAATGGTACTGAATATCACATATTATGTCTGTGAATGGTACTGAATATCACATATTATGTCTGTGAATGGTACTGAATATCACATATTATGTCTGTGAATGGTACTGAATATCACATATTATGTGTGTGAATGGTACTGTATATCACATATTATGTGTGTGAATGGTACTGAATATCACATATTATGTCTGTGAATGGTACTGTATATCACATATTATGTCTGTGAATGGTACTGAATATCACATATGTCTGTGAATGGTACTGTATATCACATATTATGTCTGTGAATGGTACTGAATATCACATATTATGTCTGTGAATGGTACTGTATATCACATATTATGTCTGTGAATGGTACTGTATATCACATATTATGTGTATGGATGGGTATCTGGATGACTGGAGAGTGGGATGGGAACAAGTTGCTCCTGATCTTGTTTTAATCCCCCCAAAGGGGATGGGTGTTCGGGGATGAGTGTTAGGGGATGAGTGTTAAGGGATGAGTGTTAGGGGAATGGGTGTTAGGGGAATGGGTGTTAGGGGAATGAGTGTTAGGGGAATGGGTGTTAGGGGGATGAGTGTTAGGGGAATGG
This sequence comes from Oncorhynchus clarkii lewisi, assembly GCF_045791955.1. NCBI lineage: Eukaryota > Metazoa > Chordata > Actinopteri > Salmoniformes > Salmonidae > Oncorhynchus > Oncorhynchus clarkii. The sequence continues at coordinate 19,472,494 of NC_092155.1, forward strand.
GTGTTAGGGGATGAGTGTTAGGGGATGAGTGTTAGGGGAATGGGTGTTAGGGGAATGGGTGTTAGGGGAATGAGTGTTAGTGGAATGGGTGTTAGGGGATGAGTGTTAGGGGAATGGGTGTTAGGGGAATGGGTGTTAGGGGAATGGGTGTTAGGGGAATGGGTGTTAGGGGATGAGTGTTAGGGGAATGGGTGTTAGGGGAATGGGTGTTAGGGGATGAGTGTTAGGGGAATGAGTGTTGGCCGCCACTCAATCCCAAGTTTCGTCTGCGTTTGCTAGCGATGCCGTCAATGGATCAACTGGAAGACCTAAATGAAAACACGGCCCCTCCGCCCTATACTGTAATAGCATCAGGACAACTGCCACAGGTGTCCAGGCTCCAGGGGGGGTTGGAGTGTGTGTGTGTGTGTGTGGGGGGGGGGGGGTTCGGTGTGTGTGTAAGTGTGGTTCCCCTGAACTCATCCTTCACACCCACAGGCAGCTCAGGGAGAGGAGAGAGACGCTGGGCAGCTGATCATTGCCTGTTCATCAGTCTCTGTCTAGGGGGTATATAGACTCACCTCACACACACACACACACACACACACACGCGAGCACGCACATACCGAGAGAGACATAGACATATACATACTAGATGGCCTATCCCCTGGTCCCCATAGGAAGATAGTGTAGTGCTGATGGTAGTCAATGTCACTGCAGAATGTCCATATTACTATTACACACAGCAATCATGTTGTTGTTTCACGACATACAACAAACTGTGAGGTTGAAGGTCAAACACTCTGCGTGAGCCTGTAATGACACCCTATTCCCTAGGTGAAAATCTGCCATTCTGCCCTTGAGCAAGGCAGTTAACCACTAACAAAAGCTGCCACCGGGTGCTGATGACATCAATTCAGGGGGTTGGGTTAAATGCGGAAGATGCACTTCAGTTGAATTCAATCAGTTGTTCAACTGACAAGGTACCCACTTCCCTAGTGCACTATAAACAGAATAGGATGCCGTAACCCTGGTTAAAAGTAGTAGTACTGAATAGGATGCCATAACCCTGGTTAAAAGTAGTAGTAGGGAATAGGATGCCATAACCCTGGTTAAAAGTAGTAGTAGGGAATAGGATGCCATAACCCTGGTTAAAAGTAGTAGTAGGGAATAGGATGCCATAACCCTGGTTAAAAGTAGTAGTAGTGAATAGGATGCCATAACCCTGGTTAAAAGTAGTAGTAGGGAATAGGATGCCATAACCCTGGTTAAAAGTAGTAGTAGTGAATAGGATGCCATAACCCTGGTGTCACGCCCTGCTTAGTATTTTGTGTTTTCTTTATTATTTTGGTCAGGCCAGGGTGTGACATAAGTTAATTATGTGGTGTGTTTGGTCTTGGGGCTTTTTGTAGGTATTGGGATTGTGGTATAGTGGGGTTATCTAGAAAAGTCTATGGTTGCCTGAAGTGGTTCTCAATCAGAGGCAGGTGTTATCGTTGTCTCTGATTGGGAACCACATTTAGGCAGCCATATTCTTTGAGTGTCGTGGGTGATTGTTCCTGTCTGTGTTTGTTTGCACCAGATAGGGCTGGTTTGGTTTTCCACGTTACGTTTAGTGTTTTTGTATTGTTCGGGATTATCTTTATTAAAGATGTATCAAGATAACCACGCTGCATTTTGGTCCGATCCCTGCTACACCTCCTCTTCAGAGGAAGAGGAGAAAGAAAACCGTAACACCTGGTTAAAAGTAGTAGTAGGGAATAGGATGCCATAACCCTGGTTAAAAGTAGTAGTAGGGAATAGGATGCCATAACCCTGGTTAAAAGTAGTAGTAGGGAATAGGATGCCATAACCGTGGTTAAAAGTAGTAGTAGGGAATAGGATGCCATAGCCGTGGTTAAAAGTAGTAGTAGGGAATAGGATGCCATAATCCTGGTTAAAAGTAGTAGTAGGGAATAGGATGCCATAACCCTGGTTAAAAGTAGTTAGTGGAAATAGGATGCCATAACCCTGGTTAAAAGTAGTAGTAGTGAATAGGATGCCATAACCCCGGTTAAAAGTAGTAGTAGGGAATAGGATGCCATAACCCTGGTTAAAAGTAGTAGTAGTGAATAGGATGCCATAACCCTGGTTAAAAGTAGTAGTAGTGAATAGGATGCCATAACCCTTGTTAAAAGTAGTAGCCTGTGTGTGTGTGTGTGTGCGTAAGGTGAAAATCCCCATGTAAATGAGCAGAAGAAGAGACTGCAAAAAGATAGAGAATGGCAGAAGCTTGATCTGATTTATAGATAGTATGACTGTGTCCCAAATGGCACCCTATTCCCTACATAGTGCACTACTTTAGACCAGACTCTGATCAAACGATACACAGGGAACAGGGTGCCTTTTGGGACTAAACCTAGGTGTTGAGAGTTTGAAGGGTGAGAAGGGGGAAGTGGTGAGCCCTATCTCACTGAGAGGTGTCAGAGGGGAAAGACTGGTGCTATCTGGAGAGATGGTGGGATGGTGAGACCCAGATCAACACCTTTGACACATTGTGGGATCATTGGATGGGAAATACACACACACACACACACACACACACACACACACACACACACCACAGTGGAACCCCCAGTGGAGCTGGGCTGTACTGTTAAAGTGCTATTTGGTGTTATTTCAGAGCAGAGAGCACTGTCTTCTTGTAGTGTTTCTCAGGACACAAACACAAACTTTAGAAAAAAAGCACGCTTAAAAACCTCTCGTAAAAGTCTAGATAGTACCTAGTGTTAGTAACAGTTGAGAGTGAGTATCTAAAAAGCTAGATCTAGGCAGTTTGGAGGTCAGTCTGTGATATTGACAGACCAAACAGAATCCTGTGGGTGATGGTGAAGCATAGAAAAGGATCAGGTCCTCATATCTTTGCAATAAACGCCACACAGCCATGCAATCTCCATAGACAAACATTTGCAGTAGAATGACCATACTGAAGAGCTCAGTGACTTTTAACGTGGCACCATCATAGGATGCCACCTTTCCAACAAGTCGGTTCGTCAAATTCCTGCCCTGCTAGAGCTGCATGGCAAATGTAAGAGCTGCTATAGTGATGTGGAAACGTCTAGGAGCAACAATGGCTCAGCCGCAAAGTGGTAGGCCACAGAAGCTCACAGAGCAGGACCGCTGAGTGCTGAAGTGCGTAAAAATGGTTGCAAACCTCACTACCAAGTTCCAAACTGTGTCTGGAAGCAACGTCAGCCCAATAACTGTTCGTCGGGAGCTTCATGAAATGGGTTTCCATGGCCAAGCAGCCGCACACAAGCCTAAGATCGCCATGCACAATGCCAAGTGTCAACTGTAGAGGTGCAAAGCTCACCGCCATTGGACTCTGGAGCATTCTCTGGAGTCATGAATCGCACTTCACCAGGTGCCATTTTTTATTTTATTTTATCTACTTATCCTTTATTTAACTAGGCAAGTCAGTTAAGAACAAATTCTTATTTAAAATGACAGCCTAGGAACAGTGGGTTAACTGCCTTGTTCAAGGGCAGAACGACAGATTTTTACCTTGTCAGCTCTGGGATTTAAACTACCAACCTTTCGTCACTGGCCCAACGCTTTAATCACTAGGCTACCCGCGGCCCCAAATCCAACGGATTAATATGGGTTTGGCGGATACCAGGAGAATGCTACCTGCCCAAATGCATAGTGCCAACTGTAAAGTTTGGTGGATGAGGAATAATGGTCTGGGGCTGTTTTTCATGGTTCGGGCTTGGCCCCTTAGCTTCAGTGAAGGGTAATCTAAACGTACAGCATACAATGACATTCTAGACGATTCTGTGCTTCCAACTTTGTGGCAACAGTTTGGGGAAAGCCCTTTCCTGTTTCATCATGACAATGCCCCTGCGCACAAAGCGAGGTCCATACAGAAATGGTTTGTCGAGATCGGGGTGAAAGAAATTGACTGACCTGCACAGAGCCCTGACCTCAACTCTATCGATCACCTTGGGGATGAATTGGAACGACAACTGCGAGCCAGGAGGCCTAATCTCCCAACATCAGTGCCCGACCTCACTAATGCTCTTGTGGCTGAACGGAAGCAAGTCCCCGCAGAAACGTTCCAACATCTAGTGGAAAGCCTTCCCAGAATAGTGGAGGCTGTTATAGCAGCAAAGGGGGGGATCAACTTCATATTATTGCCCATGATTTTGAGATGTTCAACGTGCAGGTGTCCACATACATTTGGACATGTAGTGCATTTCCTACAAGCTGTTCGAAATGTAAACGTTTCTAACACTTTGTCTGTTCATAGGAGAAAAGTATGAAAAATGAAAAGATTTCATTCCCTTGCCAAAAGAAATGTGGAAATGATTTGGAGGAAGGAGAGAAGTTTCTAGGGAGGTTTTAGATACAGTATTTCTGGTGACAGATGACAGTTGACTTGAAAGAAACTCTGTCCTCCTCTCCTTCCTGCACCCCAGACCATCAAAGATTGACACAAGATTGACACAACTGTCAGAGAATTATTTTGAGGCAAGGCAACGAGGGTTTGAATCAGTATAAGAAGCCTTACTTTTCCTCAGGGACGGACTGGCCATTTTGGGCAAACGCCAGATGGGCTAGTCCATTCTTAGCCAAGTGGGCCTGTCTAACTTGGGTTTTTCACAGAAAATTATCATTATCTGGCTAAAAATGGGGACCATAATGGTAACAATGGCCTCGAGGAAAAAAAATGGGGCAGTGTGTTGTTTTAGAAATGTGAGGGCCGATTACTGGTCGTAGTCCACCCCTGCTTTTCCTCCTTCCCTCTCCCCTTACCTTGTTCAACCCAGACTCAGACATAGCTCAGTGGCACCCCTAAAAAGAAAATGGGAGAAGACCTTAAAATTGTCTGAAAATGATTTAGACAAGTAGAACAGGCTTTACAAAGTGACCGCTCCTCAAACTTCATCTGCATGCCCCCGACCTACTGAACCAAAGAGAGATTCAGGAAAAACATTTGGAAATGATTTGGGCAAGGAGAGTGAGGTTTCAGGGGGTTTAGATATGTTTTGGGGACAAAAAAAGGACGAAAAGAAGATAATTAGATATGATCTAATGACAGATCTCACTCCACCTTCCATCTCCCCTTCCCATCCTCACCCTCCTACCCACATGTAGGTGTATAGATAGACATGAGTGGCGCCCCCTATGGGAGAGAAGGACCACCCCTACCCGACACTCACCGTCCTCGGTGGGCACGTAGACGTTGAGGTAGAGGCAGTCCTCGCTCTGGTTCTGGATGTAGCTGGCCGCCACATCCAGGTTGTCGGTAAACCACACCGGCAGCATGATCTCCGGCAGCACGCCATGCACGTTCTGCGGGCATACCGGGGCGAATGCTGTGGCGTTGCGGATCTCCTGCCAAGAGCCCGGAGCCTCGGGTGGCTGAAAGCGGCGGTCGCCGATGGGCGCGGTGGCGTAGGGCACGCCCAGGTACTGCTCCACTGGCCCCAAGATCTCGTTGTTCAGGTCCTTTTTGAGCCCGCGCAGCTTGCCGTAGTTGGTGGTCACCGTGGGCAGCTTGTTGGCAGGGTCTATCTTCTGGCAGGAGGTCAGAGAGAGGCGGAGAGCCAGGCCCAACAGCCAGACTAGACAGGTGTCGGCCATGTTGCAGCGGGGGCGGGGACTAACGCTGAGACCCCGCCCATTTGGCTTACACAGGGATAGAGGGAAAATATACATGACTGATAGCTATAGACTCCACCTCCAACTCAACGATATTCGTCCGTCTATGTTAGGGTTCCAAAGAGGACTCAATGTACAGAATATTGGAGAGAAAGGGAATAGAAAGAGAATACGAGAGAAGGGGTAGTTGAGAGTGTTTATGAAAGAAAAAGTGGACCCTCAGAAAGGGTGGAGGTCTGGAGCGAGGGAGGGAGTACAGGAGGATGGGTGGATGAGGAGTGGAGTGGCACGGGTGGTGCGGTGTAATACAGGGGGGCGGGAGAGGTTGGGGGTTAGGGGGAGACCGGGCGGTCTTTAGAAGGTGTGGTTGTGGTCAGTGTTGGTGTTCTACGGTCGCTCTCGAGAACGGTTCCACGGTCAGAACTCTGTTACGTTCCATCCTCCTGTACGGTCCTCATCACGGTCGATGTCTGCCGTCACAGTTCCTGGTCAACTGTCGCCGTCACAAACGGACCCTGCAGAAGAGAGGGGGCAGAGGAGGTGGGAGAGAGGGAAAGGGAGAAAATAACAGATTAAGGATTACTCTTCATATCACAGATGGCCTACCAATCAGCACAGCCCATCATTCATGTCTGTATTGCTATCTGTGAATTTTTAGCAAGTGACCTGTAAGTAATTTAGTGTACTGGGAATGAAAATCTATATCACTATCTTCTCGGACTTATTTCACCCACAAAAACAACCCCTACACATTGTGCCAGGTCCAATGCATCTATGTAGGGATTCATCATCATCAGCGTTGAAAAAGATAACTCACTAAAGTATAGACATAATCAGATCGCTCATCCAAGCCCTCTATGATCATCACTGATCCATCCTTAGTCCTTATTATGGGCTGTAATCACCATGGAGACGCTATTGATGCCCCAATAGTTATAGATATTCATTTCCTATTGGGCAGCTGTGGCAAAGCTGACAAACACTCACACACACGCACGCGCACACACTCAGAAGGATGCCCGCTTGGACACTCACACACACAGGGGCCCAAACACAGACACACACACACACACACACACACAGGATACTGGATTAGACCGGTCTTTCACTGACCATAAGGGTCAATGGTCATCAGTGGCTGTTTATAAGCAGCTTAGAGAAGCTTCCGGATGCTTTGGATCCCAGCTGTGGCATGCAAACACAAACGCACACACACATCAATAAGTATATACACACATGGGAATGCACCAATCTGCACACACATACTGAGTGAGAGAGAGAGAGAAAGAGAGAGGGAGAGAGAGGCAGAGAGAGAGAGAGAGAGAGAGAGAGAGAGAGGCAGATAGAGAGAGAGGCAGAGAGAGAGAGAGAGAGAGGCAGAGAGAGAGAGAGAGAGAGAGGAGAGAGAGAGAGAGAGAGAGAGAGAGAGAGAGGCAGAGAGAGAGAGAGAGAGAGAGGCAGAGAGAGAGAGAGAGAGAGAGCAAGAGAGAGGGAGAGAGAGGAGAGAGAGAGAGAGAGAGAGAGAGGCAGAGAGAGAGAGAGAGGCAGAGAGAGAGAGAGAGAGAGGCAGAGAGAGAGAGAGGGAGAGAGAAAGAGAGGGAGAGAGAAAGAGACTTTCCAAAATGGAGATGTATGGATAAACCATTTCTCCAATTTTTTGGCACTATAACAAAGAACAAACAACTAAAACATATAAATGATCAAATACAAATCTTAGAATCATCTATTAAAGACGACCAGAAACCACTGGATTCTACAATTAAATTCTACAACCACCTAAAAGGAAGCGATTCCCAAACCTTCCACAACAAAGCCATTACCTACAGAGAGATGAACCTGGAGAAGAGTCCCCTAAGCAAGCCGGGTCTGGAGCTCTGTTCACAAACACAAACACACCCACAGAGCCCCAGGACAACAGCACAATTAGACCCAACCAAATAATGAGAAAACTAAAAAATAATTACTTGACACATTGGAAAGATTGAACAAAAAAACTGCAAACTAGAATGCTATTTGGCCCTAAACAGAGAGTACACAGCGGCAGAATACCTGACCACTGTGACTGACCCAAAATTAAGGAAAGCTTTGACTATGTACAGACTCAGTGAGCATAGCCTTGCTATTGAGAAAGGCCGCCGTAGGCAGACATGGCTCTCAAGAGAAGACAGACAGGCTATGTGCACACTGCCCACAAAATGAGGTGGAAACTGAGCTGCACTTCCTAACCTCCTGCCAAATGTATGACCATAGAGACACATATTTCCCTCAGATTACACAGACCCACGAAGAACATGAAAACAAATCACATTTTGATAAAGTCCCATATCTATTGGGTGAAATACTACAGTGTGCCATCACAGCAGCAACCAGTGAAGAACAAACAACATTGTAAATTCAACCCATATTTATGTTTATTTATTTTCCCTTTTTTACTTTAACTATTTGCGCATCATTACAACACTGTATATAGACATAATATGACATTTGAAACGTCTTTATTCTTTTGGAACTTATTTTGGAACCTTGTCACAATACAACTGATTAGCTCAAAAGCATTAAGAAGGAACAAAATAGATAAATGAACTTTTAACAAGGCACACCTGTTAATTGAAATGCATTCCAGGTGACTACCTCATGTAGCTGGTTGAGAGAATGCCAAGAGTGTGCAAAGCTGACATTAAGGCAAAGGGTGGCTACTTTGAAGAATCTCAAATCTAAAATATATTTGGATTTGTTTCACACTTTTTTGATAACTAGATGATTCCATATGTGTTATTTCATAGTTTTGATGTCTTCACTATTATTCTACAATGTAGAAAATAGTAACAAATAAAGAAAAACCCTTGAATGCGTAGGTGTGTCCAAACTTTTGACTGCTACGGTGTTTCCCATGCCAATAAAGTCCCTTGAATTGAATTGAGAGAGGGAGAGAGAGATTTGCCTGTTATATTCCAGTAGCATTGCTTCTCTCTCTCTCTCTCTCTCTCTCTGCCCCATCATTAAATGTTACTGTCAAGCTGTACTCCTAGTCTGCGTACCAAATCGCCCCCCATTCCCTATATAGTGCACTACTTTTGAACAGGGCCCATAGGGTTCTGGTCAGAAGTACTGCACTATGCAGGGATTAGGATGGCATTTGGAACACAGCCTTAGTCCCTCCAGTTTGTCCCTTGTTATTGGGTTATCACCATCCCATAATTGTTCCATTTAATGTCCTCATTAACTGTATTATTGCTTCAGCTGTCTGGGTTTGCTTTTTGCCAATAAAGCTATTTGTATTTGGAATTGAGGGAGAGGAGACGGTGAGTTAATTTGGAAGCAGAGTTCTGATGGGGGCCATGAATTTAAACACAGATAGGTCGATGCAAATAATAAGGAGAGTCGGTTTTGTGAAGAAAATACTATTTTTTTGGTTCAAGGAAATGATACTGTATTTTAGCTCAGTTTGTGCAGTTTGGAGTAGAAAAGCATTGCGGATATGATGTGCCTTGTAAAGCTAGCGTGACTGTGGGGTGTGTAATTGGAATACAATGAAAATGTTCACCGTGTCCTGACTGTTATATTCCTTGTCCCCACTTTATTGTACATTCCATCCTGTTACGTTTCTGTCTGTTTCTATTGCTCCCTTGTGTGTCCTCCCTCTCTCTCTTTTCTCCCTCTATTCTTCTTTCCGCGTTCCTATTATTTTCTCTCCCCGTCTTTATCCAAATCTTTTAGCCCCTAGAGTGTGCATGCATGCGTGCTTTTGAGTGTGCCTCCATTCTTATACTGTATGCGTGTGTGTATACACATTTTCCAGGGTATGTGTGTGTGCATCAGTATGTGTGTGCATCAGTATGTGTGTGTATGCCTGTTCGCATCTGTGTGTGTGTTTAAACATTCCTGTGTGTCTCTGTGTGGTTTCTCTTCTCCTAATTAAACCTCAGAGAGAGGAGAGGAGACACCAGAGAAACCCTACCCACGCACCCAATAACACACCATGCCACAACACGCTCGACTTTCATGCTCAAAAATACATAAAAGAAGCCAAGAGAGGAAGTCTCATCTTAAATCAGGAAGGCATATAGCAAAGAGAGGATACATCCATTGAGTGTTGATATGGAACTGATCTCAAGGCAGATCGTAACTACCTAAGGACTTTGTAACCCTGCTAAACTGATCAGTGTAATAATGGTCAAGGTGACCTCCAGGGTGGAGGACACATCTGGCCCAGATCAACACTCCGTCCTGGGGCTTGGTTAGAGGACGATCCAGGGTGGACATCGGGGTACTGGCAGATGTTAGGCTGCCTAAGGGACAGCCAGGTGTCAGGGCCCATCTGAGAGGCTTCTAATTGGATAATTGTTTCAATTACGGAGCCTAATTGGCCAAGCTAGCATTGCCGGGGGGGTTGCCGAGGAGCAGCAGGGGGGGAAGAGCCAGGGACGGCAATATTCCAACATCAGAGATGTCACACCAGCGGGCCACTTTTTTGTTAGGTAGTTCCCACTTGAATACACTTGCACGCACACACACACTCATACATGATTCATATGAGGGAACACAACATCAGAATAGTATTTTCTCCTGTCCTACGGGGAACATGGGGAGCACTACACTGACATGGTGTTGGCAAGCCGCCAGTGTGAAAATAATAGCATTTCTTTCTATCACTCTGTCTCTGTCCGTCTGCCCCCCCCCCCCCCCCCCCCCATGGTATACTTGAAGAATTACTTTGATGGACACTGTTTTATCCCTTCATTCCTCCAGCCCTCCACTCTTTCATCCCTCCGTCCATCTTATCACGACTTCCAAAGGCTCATACTTTTCAGTTCGAAATCAGCTGAGCTCGTTTTAATTACAAAAAAAATATGACAAAATCCCAGTTGACAGTGTGGAGACGATGTAGCTACCTGACACTGTGTATGTGTTTGGTCTAAGTGTTGGGGAGGTCAATCTGAAGCCTTGACACAGTGACGGTGGAAGACAGTGATTGAGGGAGCAGATTGCCCCTTTAGTCTCTGCGGGTGACAAGGGAAGAGAGAGCAGAGTGAGCGACCCAGTCTGACCCCCCCTGTGACAGGACGACGGCTCGGCATTCTTTGAGGCGGGGCGGCTGGTCGGTCACCATGGTGACAGCAGGCAGACAGCTCAAGACAGAGGTTGGCCATGCCAACGGGCAGGTCAGCAGCAGTTCATACCACTGTCACTAGAACTGTCTCCCTTCTTTATTTCTTTATTTTCTTTTATGGTATCGTCCCCCCATCACCGCTCCTCTATCTCTCGGTCTGTCCGCCAGGGAGGAAGAGAGGGATGAGTTGACCGAGAGTTGGTATCGTCCCCCCATCACCGCTCCTCTATCTCTCGGTCTGTCCGCCAGGGAGGAAGAGAGGGATGAGTTGACTGAGAGTTGGTATCGTCCCCCCATCACCGCTCCTCTATCTCTCGGTCTGTCCGCCAGGGAGGAAGAGAGGGATGAGTTGACTGAGAGTTGGTATCGTCCCCCCATCACCGCTCCTCTATCTCTCGGTCTGTCCGCCAGGGAGGAAGAGAGGGATGAGTTGACCGAGAGTTGGTATCGTCCCCCCATCACCGCTCCTCTATCTCTCGGTCTGTCCGCCAGGGAGGAAGAGAGGGATGAGTTGACTGAGAGTTGGTATCGTCCCCCCATCACCGCTCCTCTATCTCTCTGTCTGTCCGCCAGGGAGGAAGAGAGGGATGAGTTGACCGAGAGTTGGTATCGTCCCCCCATCACCGCTCCTCTATCTCTCTGTCTGTCCGCCAGGGAGGAAGAGAGGGATGAGTTGACTGAGAGTTGGTATCGTCCCCCCATCACCGCTCCTCTATCTCTCTGTCTGTCCGCCAGGGAGGAAGAGAGGGATGAGTTGACTGAGAGTTGGTATCGTCCCCCCATCACCGCTCCTCTATCTCTCTGTCTGTCCGCCAGGGAGGAAGAGAGGGATGAGTTGACTGAGAGTTCAGTGGGAAAGTCAACGACGGAGGGAGAGAGAGAGAGAGATAGGAGAGGAAAGGAGAGCCTGAAGAGACAGCAATCAGATAGTGCCATATCTCTCGTTTCAGACCTGATGATTTGTTTGCAAACTCTCACCTTTCTCTATCATTCTCTCTCTTTCTCTCTCACCATTCTCTCTTTCGCTCACCTTTCTCTTTCTTTACCTCTCTATTCTCTCAACATTCTCTCTCTATTCTCTCACCATTCTCTCTATTCTCGCTCCATTCTCTCTCTCTATTCTCTCACCATTGTCTCTCTCGCTTTCTCTCTCTTTCTTTCTCTAATCTCTCACCATTCTCTCTTTCATCTCTCACCATTCTCTCTCTTTTCCCTCTCTCACTCTTTAGATACATGTTTTCTCTGCTGCTTACACACAACAATGTCAATAGTGCTTTGATGGCTACTACCTAACTACTCACCAGCCAGTTACTATCTATTATCGCTATTATCTGACCTTGCAGTGTGTGTGTGTGTGTGTGTGTGTGTGTGTGTGTGTGTTACTGTAATGTTAATTCACTGGTGATTCTCCCCAAATCCCCATTCACTGAACTGGTAAAAGACTCTCAGCAAGAATGGTCTGATAGGATGCCAATTCTACTAGAGTTAGAAAGGACAGGAAAGAGGGAGAGGGAGAGAGAAAGAGAGAGAGAGGCAGAAAGGGAGAAAAGAGAGAGAGAGAGAGAGAGACAGAGAGAGAGAGAGAGAGACACAGAGAGAGAGAGAGCGAGAGAGAGAGAGAGAGAGAGAGAGAGAGAGAGAGAGAGAGAGAGAGAGAGAGAGAGAGAGAGAGAGAGAGAGAGAGAGAAAGAGAGAGAGAGAGAGTGCGAGTGCGAGCGCGAGGGAGAGAGAACAGAAGTGATTCATGAGAGGAGAATGAGGGTTGGTGGGAGAATTGTAGACAGCTACACACACTTCAACACTTCACTTCAGGGAGGGTGACTCAGAGGTTTCGGACCAACAGAGCACAAAATTGGAAACAATACGACGGCAAGAGTTAAAAGAAAATATTTACAGGGTTTGAGCTTGTGTGAGAGCATGGTTTCTGCCGACGGTCAGTGGCTCTGGGTCTAGCTCTAAGGTGCATGGAGGGGACTGGAAACTCATTAGCCAGCTACTGGTTAGATGAATCACTGTCTGACAGACAGAGAGGGGCAATGTTCCAAATGGCACCCTATTCCCTAGTGCACTACTTTTGACCAGAACCTTATGGGGAAAATGACTGAGAGACAAGAGACAAGGGCCACATCACTCTGCTTGTTATGTCTTATCTGTCTACACATACACGCCCATACAGCTGATAAAGACAGACAGACAGACAGACAGACAGACAGACAGACAGACAGACAGACAGACAGACAGACAGACAGACAGACAGACAGACAGACAGACAGACAGACAGACAGACAGACAGACAGACAGACAGACAGACAGACAGACAGACAGACAGACAGACAGACAGACAGACAGACAGACAGACAGACAGACAGACAGACAGACAGACAGACAGACAGACAGACAGACAGACAGACAGACAGACAGACAGACAGACAGACAGACAGACACTGGATATATCTGATACAACAGATATAACACAGAGGTCCACAGGTAGATAACAGGTACAATAGATGTGGGAAGTTTACATACACTTAGGTTGGAGTCATTGAAACTTGTTTTTCAACCACTCCACAAATGTCTTATTAACAAACTATAGTTTTGGCAGTTAGGACATCTACTTTGTGCATGACACACGTCATTTTTACAATAATGGTTTACTGACAGATTATTTCACTTATAATTCACTGTATCACAATTCCAGTGGGTCAGAAGTTTAGATACACTAAGTTGACTGTGCCTTTAAACAGTTTGGAAAATTCCCGAAAATGATGTCATGGCTTTAGAAGCTTCTGATAGGCTAATTGACATAATTTGAGTCAATTGGAGGTGTACCTGTGGATGTATTTCAAGGCCTACCTTCAAACTCAGTGCCTCTTTGCTTGACATCATGGGAAAATCAAAAGAAATCAGCTACCTCAGAACAGAAAAAAAATTGTAGACCTACGCAAGTCTGGTTCATCCTTGGGAGCAATTTCCAAACGCCTGAAGTTACCACGTTCATCTGTACAGACAATAGTGCGGAAGTATAAACACCATGGGACCACGTAGCCGTCATACTGCTCAGGAAGGAGACGTGTTCTGTCTCCTAGAGATGAACGTACTTTGGAGCGAAAAGTGCAAATCAATCCCAGAACAACAGCAAAGGAACTTGTGAAGATGCTGGAGGAAACCGGTACAAAAGTATCTATATCCACAGTAAAACGAGTCCTGTATCAACATAATCAGAAAGGCCGCTCAGCAAGGATGAAGCCACTGCTCCAAAAACGCCATAAAAAAGCCAGACTACGGTCTGCAACTGTACATGGGGACAAAGATCGTACTTTTTGGAGAAATGTCCTCTGGTCTGATGAAACAAAAACAGAACTGTTTAGCCATAATGACCATTGTTATGTTTGAAGGAAAAAGGGGGAGGCTTGCAAGCCGAAGAACACTATCCCAACCGTGAAGCACAGGGGGTGGCAGCATCATGTTGTGGGGGTGCTTTGCTGCAGGAGGAACTAGTGTACTTCACAAAATAGATGGCATCACGAGGCAGGAAAATTCTGTGGAAATATTGAAGCAACATCTCAAGACATCAGTCAAGAAGTTTAAGCTTGGTCGCAAATGGGTCTTCCAAATGGACAATGACTCCAAGCATACTTCCAAAGTGGCTTAAGGACAACAAAGTCAAAGTATTGGAGTGGCCATCACAAAGCCCTGACCCCAATCCCATAGAAACAATTGTGGGCAGAACTGAAAAAGCCTGTGTGAGCAAGGAGGCCTACAAACCTGACTCAGTTACACCAGCTCTGTCAGGAGGAATGGGCCAAAATTCACACAACACAACTTATTGTGGGAAGCGTGTGGGAGGCTACAAGAAAAGTTTGACCCAAGTTAAACAATTTAAAGGCAATGCTACCAAATACTAATTGAGTGTATGTAAACTTCTGACCCACTGGGAATGTGATGAAAGAAATATAAGCTGAAATAAATAATTCTCTCCACTATTATTCTGACATTTCACATTCTTAAAATAAAGTGGTGATCCTAACTGACCTAAGACGGCATTTTTACTAGGATTAAATGTCAGGAATGGTTAAGAACTGAGTTTAAATGTATTTGGCAAAGGGTTATGTAAACTTCCTACTTTATATAACTGTATATTGTATATGTGTGTGTGCTCCTGTGTGTGTGTGTGTGTGTGTGTGTGTGTGTGTGTGTGTGTGTGTGTGTGAGAGTGTGACTGCCCAAGTGTGCGTGCCTCTCACTAGTTCCTGGGCGGGTGGTAGTGCATCACAGCCAGCCCCAGCGTTGTTCTCTGACTGCCCTTCTGTCTGAGTCCTGCCTGACTGACTCCTCTGGAAATCAGCTGGGGCTAATTGCACTCACACACACTCTAATAAAACACACACACCCCAGCTAGCACATTTGGATCCTTGGAAGTTGTGGGAACGTACATTTTTGGTTTCCCATTGGTACTGGCAACGATGCTATACGTTTCCTGACCACTAAACAATGCAAGCTTTCTGAGAATGGAAGTGAACATTTTGCCTGTTCTGGGAATGTACATTTTTAGGTTGCAGGGAGGTTCTGAGAACATTTTACCAATGTTCCCTGAAAGTTTTCCTGGGAGGTTTTATTAACGTTCTGAGAAAATAAATTACAGGTTATTTGGAGGTTTTTGAATAACTTCCTTAAAACTTTCACTAAATGTTTCAATAAGACTTAATAGCACTGCTAGTTTAGTTGGGGTTAACTGTTTTGAACTCCAAGCACACATGGAAGTAAATTTGCTGAGGCATTAATTATGCAAACACAGTTATTTTTTATTTATTGTGGCACGGCATCAGTGACATTTGAACCTATAATCCTGTGTTGTCTATCCATGGAATCAGTCCACAGTGCCACAGCTAGCATGCCATGTTTTTTTTAGCTCCTAGAAAGCTGTTAATTTTAGTCTATTCAAACAGACCCCATTTCAAAGGAAACAAGCACTCATTAAGATCAGGTGTGGCCAATTAGTGGGTGTGGCCAACACACCTGAACACTCTTATTAAAGATAGAGGACAGCGAGAGTTTTGTTGATGCTGAGAACGGAATGTAGATGTGTTTTCATATAACATTCTTAAAACATTCTTTGAAACTTACTGAAGTTTTCTAATCGTTTTTATGGAACATTTTCTTAACGTTCTTGGAAAAAGTTGAGAACCTAAATTATGCAAAAGTAATGAAATTCCCACAGAAGAACGTTGTTTCTTAACATTCTATTAACTATTTGAGAACATTCCTAATGTCAAACCATGTTCCTAGAACATTACCAAAATGTCAATTAAATGTAACCATGTTTCAACTTTTAGGAAACATTCTGTTAAAGTAATGAAATAACAAGAAATTAATGTTTTTTTGTCAAGTTCCTGAAGTTCCAATGTGCTGAGAATGTTCCACAGTCAAGCAACTATCCTGCACCATTCCCAGAAAGTTGAGGGACGGTTGTATGCAAAATAACCATTTGACAACCACGCTCTCACCAAGTTATATGAAACATATGGTTCTCAGAACGTTATGTGCTAGCTGGGGCGGGAGAGGTCGAGGATGACACCGCTTAAGGCCAGGAGAAGAGCTGCTCAGTAGGGTAGAGGACACGGCCAAGGGCCCTGGATGGTTACTGTTACAGTACTTTAAGAGATGGGTGCTATTAAAATTGATGATTCAAGTGATCATAGATATTTCACTATATGTGTTTGACTTTGCCTCAGAATACCAGTTCTCATACTTACCTTTTGAAAACATGCACTTATGGTGCATATCATTTAACATTGTACTGCAGTGGGCTAAATCAGGGTCACACAGTGCTTCTTGGTAGTCTTAAACAAATCTACTTTGAAACAAAAGTCTACACCTCACACACATGGTTATGGGCTTTAACAAAAGAAGACACCTGTACCATGTCAGATATAGAGTTAAAATGTATTACATTTTGAGTTTGCATCCCAATATTACACTTTATACACACCACAGAAGACTTAAATATAACAAAACCATTTGACATAGAAACACCAGATTTTCTGCGTGTAAATGTATTATGTTTGTTAAATGAATTATGAAACAGATTAATAACGTTCCACCCATGAGGCCACTAGAGGGAGATTTGGTCATTTGACTGCATGTGAAACCGCGCCACTGTTCGTCCCAGCGCATTTGTTGTTGTTTTGTTGATGAAACGAAGGAGCAGCACCTCCAGCAACGTGTAAAAAAAATACACACTCTGTTGTTCTACCGTGCAATAATGTGTGATGATGTCAAAGGGGGAAAAAACTGTGTTTGTTGTTTGAAGTGACTTCTTTGTTGTTGTAATATCGCAAACGGACGTGGCGGTTTCAACACGTACGGACTCATTCTACATTTACTTTAAGTTAGATTGAATTGACTGAGTTCAATTGACTGAGCTGTAATGACCCCGAGCCCAACATTAGCTCCAATTAGCCATCAGTCAGTCAGCAGTATGTTATCATTGGAAGTGAACATTACCAGGCAGACATATGTATGGTGAGGACCCAGGGAGCTGATGGGCTGTGGCCCCAGGGCAGTAGACAGAAGGCTGGGGGGTCCGGGACTGGTGAGGGGCCACTGGTACTGGAGGCCCTGAGGGCAGACTGGAGTAGAGTGGGAGCGCAGATTAGGCTGGGGACAAGGCACTGGAGGGTATAGGGGAAGAGATGGAGAGAAGGAGACAGAGACAGAGACAGAGGGAGATTTCCCCCCAGATGGGTTGCATGACACATTCAATTGTATCAGAACGTTACGTCATCAGCGATATTGTTGTCGTTGATGTTTGATTTACCCCTAAATCAGTGATGCTGATTAGGGTTCAATAATTTTCCGCCATTCTACAAATGTTCACTTTTCTCCCGAGTAACACGGTATTTCTCGCCCCAAACCGGAATGTCATTCTAAACATAGAAAGAATATAAATATGTATGGATTTGATTAGAGATTTGATCAGCATGAACCTTTTACCCTGATGCTACCTGAACCTGATGAGACAAACATTAAAAAAAATTTATGAACTAGACATTAAAGACATTTTATAAGCCCAAACCCCCAAAAAGCCATTATCCAACACATAGCCTATGATATACAGAGCATTCGGAAAGTATTCAGACCCTTTGACTTTTTCCACATTTACCGAATGCCCTGTGTGGGCTACCGCTCATTGCGCACAACAGTTAAAACATGAACGCCCATAGATGTATCTGTGTTCTCTTGAGTAAATCAATGAAACAAGCTCCAGTAGGCTAAATCTTTTTTGGTGTGGATTGTACTGTCCTGCATTATATTATATGGACTGGAATGATGTACTACATTCAAACCATGAAGCTGGGAGAAAACATGTGACGCTGGTGCAGGCCTACAAAGTTACAAATGTTTAAATATAACAGGGCAATTTTACATTCATACAATTAGTAGGCCGATGCATATATACCTTTCATAATATTTCCCCTAATGTCGTGCGTATTAGTCTACCTCCTCTTTCTCTCTCTGTTGTTGCTTCAGTCCTTCCTGGGCTTTCAACTGTTAAATTAAAAAAGTGTTGTTGTCTTTATCTTCATCATTGTAATGACATGCGTGAATAATATAGGAGTAGAATAAGATGCAGACGGCTTTTACTTTCATCACAAACATTGAATGGTTATGGGTCTGGGTAAATAAACTGCTGTAGCCAACCACCATCGCAAGTTCTCTCTTCCTTCAAACGTCTTTCTATTGGCTGCTGTATTTAATATTCAGCAAACAAGAGCTTGCATTTCTCTTTGAAGAGTATATTAGTATAAGAAATGCAAGAACAAAGAAATCCAGCAAGCTATTCTAGTCTGACTTTTCCTGGGACGACAAGCTCTAAGGAGGGTCTTTTAAGGAGAGAGGACAGCGGAGAGCAGGTGCGTATTGTGCAAGAGACCGAGGCTATAAGTTAGAAGCTTATTGTCACTGTCGCTGTTGAAGGTGGAGGACCAAGGTGCAGCGTGGTGAGCGTACATATTCTTTATTTAAGATGACCACAAGAATAAACACTACAAACAAACCGTGAAGCTAAAGGCTATGTGCCCTAAACAAAGACAACTTCCCACAAAGATAGGAGGGAAAAGGGCTAAAGTATGGTTCCCAATCAGAGACAACGATAGACAGCTGTCCCTGATTGAGAACCATACCCGACCAAAACATAGAAATACAAAATCATAGGTAACAAAACATAGAATGCCCACCCCAAATCACACCCTGACCAAACCAAATAGAGACATTAAAAGGCTCTCTAAGGTCAGGGCGTGACACTTATGCATCATTCCTTAGCTAAATTTAAGGCTAATACTGTATTTAATATATTACCTGAAAGATGTGGGGTAGGACTTTATCTACTGTATATATACAGTGACTTGCGAAAGTATTCGGCCCCCTTGAACTTTGCGACCTTTTGCCACATTTCAGGCTTCAAACATAAAGATATAAAACTGTATTTTTTGTGAAGAATCAACAACAACTGGGACACAATCATGAAGTGGAACGACATTTATTGGATATTTCAAACTTTTTTAACAAATCAAAAACTGAAAAATTGGGCGTGCAAAATTATTCAGCCCCTTTACTTTCAGTGCAGCAAACTCTCTCCAGAAGTTCAGTGAGGATCTCTGAATGATCCAATGTTGACCTAAATGACTAATGATGATAAATACAATCCGCCTGTGTGTAATCAAGTCTCCGTATAAATGCACCTGCACTGTGATAGTCTCAGAGGTCCGTTAAAAGCGCAGAGAGCATCATGAAGAACAAGGAACACACCAGGCAGGTCCGAGATACTGTTGTGAAGAAGTTTAAAGCCGGATTTGGATACAAAAAGATTTCCCAAGCTTTAAACATCCCAAGGAGCACTGTGCAAGCGATAATATTGAAATGGAAGGAGTATCAGACCACTGCAAATCTACCAAGACCTGGCCGTCCCTCTAAACTTTCAGCTCATACAAGGAGAAGACTGATCAGAGATGCAGCCAAGAGGCCCATGATCACTCTGGATGAACTGCAGAGATCTACAGCTGAGGTGGGAGACTCTGTCCATAGGACAACAATCAGTCGTATATTGCACAAATCTGGCCTTTATGGAAGAGTGGCAAGAAGAAAGCCATTTCTTAAAGATATCCATAAAAAAGTGTTGTTTAAAGTTTGCCACAAGCCACCTGGGAGACACACCTAACATGTGGAAGAAGGTGCTCTGGTCAGATGAAACCAAAATTGAACTTTTTGGCAACAATGCAAAACGTTATGTTTGGCGTAAAAACAACACAGCTCATCACCCTGAACACACCATCCCCACTGTCAAACATGGTGGTGGCAGCATCATGGTTTGGGCCTGCTTTTCTTCAGCAGGGACAGGGAAGATGGTTAAAATTGATGGGAAGATGGATGGAGCCAAATACAGGACCATTCTGGAAGAAAACCTGATGGAGTCTGCAAAAGACCTGAGACTGGGACGGAGATTTGTCTTCCAACAAGACAATGATCCAAAACATAAAGCAAAATCTACAATGGAATGGTTCGAAAATAAACATATCTAGGTGTTAGAATGGCCAAGTCAAAGTCCAGACCTGAATCCAATCGAGAATCTGTGGAAACTGAAAACTGCTGTTCACAAATGCTCTCCATCCAACCTCACTGAGCTCGAGCTGTTTTGCAAGGAGGAATGGGAAAACATTTCAGTCTCTCGATGTGCAAAACTGATAGAGACATACCCCAAGCGACTTACAGCTGTAATCGCAGCAAAAGGTGGCGCTACAAAGTATTAACTTAAGGGGCTGAATAATTTTGCACGCCCAATTTTTTAGTTTTTGATTTGTTAAAAATGTTTGAAATATCCAATAAATGTCGTTCCACTTCATGATTGTGTCCCACTTGTTGTTGATTCTTCACAAAAAAATACAGTTTTATATCTTTACGTTTGAAGCCTGAAATGTGGCAAAAGGTTGCAAAGTTCAAGGGGGCCGAATACTTTCGCAAGGCACTGTGTATATATATATATATATATATATATATATATTTATATATATATACACTGACTACCAAAAATATTAAGAACCTCTGCTGGCCAGGTGAATCCAGGTGAGAGCTATAGTCCCTTGTTGATGTAACTTGTTAAATCCACCTCAATCAGTGTAGATGAAGGGATGGAGACAGGTTGAAGAAGGATTTTAAGCATTGAGACAATTGAGAAATGGATTGTGTATGTGTGTCAAGACAAAAGATTTAAGTGTCTTTGAACAGGGTATGGTAGTAAGTGCCAGGTGCACCGATTTGCGAGTGTCAAGAACTGCATCTCCACTGGGTTTTTCATGCTCAACAGTTTCCGTGTGTGACACGAATGGTCCTCCACCCAAAGGATATCCAGTCAACTTGACACAACTGTGGGAAGCATTGGAGTCAACATGGGCCAGCATCCCTGTGGAACGCTTTCGACACCTTGTAGAGTACATGCCCTGAAGAATGAATCTTTTTTGAGAGCAAAAGGGGCTGCAACTCAATATTAGGAATGTGCTCCTAATGTTTTGTATACTCAGTGTATATTTAGGTGATAATGTCCGAGAAGCCGGTGTTTGGAGGATAGAGGGCATTATCACTTTTACACAATGGGTTACCAACATATTCAAATAATGATTTTCATTAAAAACATTATTTTGATGAATTTATTCATACTATTTCATCCTTCCACAAGATGTAGTCCCGACACAAATCTAGGGTTTCTACCCAAGCCGGCTGGTCATTTGTTTGGTTGCCAGAGACGTGACCCAGTCGTTCAGTTTTTTTGTTCTGTACCTGTCATTCGTTCTAAATGTTCCATTGCCACACTGGCTGGCAATGTTCTTATCCCGTGCTTGATAGCCAACAACAGCTAACTTAGAGTCCAGTCTAACAGTGCAGCCAGAATAACAACAATAGCTGCATTTGTAATTGCTGAAACTGTGTTCTAGTGACATTTATTTGGACACATCCATAATAATGAGCTAATGAGGCGCGATTTCGACTTGGCATAGATAATGTGCTCACTTGTCAGGACACTGTTGTTCAGAGGAGCTAGCCAACAACACAGCTAACACAATCACTTCACACTGAAGCTGGAAAGACTGCAAACTAGCTGCACTTCATTTCGTTTCACCTTTTTCCAATTGACATTTCTTTGCATATATCCATAAAAACTATGCCAGCTGATTCATGATTGCAACTGGCTGAGAAACGCTGTCTCGTCCCGACTCCCGACACATTCATTACGATGGGACAGCTGGAGATCTTGAATATTGAAACAGTGTTGCAAATGTCAGAGAGACAGACAGCTAGGTTTATACAAATCTCCGCAGTTGAAAACTAAATGTTAGCCTAAAAGAAATGTGAGATAATGTCTAAATGCATTTTATAGTGGAGATCAAGTTTATAAATTGCTTGAATGGGCTGATGAGACATTGGAATGCGCAGTCAGATGGAACAGAGTAAATAGGCATTTAAACGTGATAGATTTAGCTGGTGGTAATAGACACGGGCTGGAATGCCGTTTTAACCAATCAGCTAAATGATTGTACAGATTTTTTGCCACCAACAAAATGTTGAATATTTGGGGAATACAGTCATCATCATAGCTCTGCAGATTTTGTTGTGAGGATACAGAATCAATAGACCATTTGTTTTGGTATTGCCCCTCAGGTAAGCCTGCTTCTGATCTCAGGTTCAGGAATGGCTGAAAATGCATAACATTAATCTAAAATTTACCCTAGAAATAGCATTGTTGGGAGACCTGGAGAGAACGGGTCAGTCAATTACTAATATACAAATACTCTTAGTAAAAATATTTATCTTCAACTCACTATCTGTGGATTCTGTTCAATTAGATAGATTCAAGTTGTATGTTAAACATCACAGCAGAGTTGAAAGATATATGGCTGGTAGAAATCCGAAGAGGGTGGCCAGCAGAGATGGGTGGGAGGGGCTGAGGGAAGCTGAAGGAAGCTGAGGGTTGGGATGTGGAATTGGAGACAAGTGGGAGTGGAGTTGCTGGGCGGGGGACAGAATGACGGTCAAAGATAAAAGTAAAAAAATTAAGTAAAAATAAAACAAAACAAAAAGTAAGTTTAAATGACAACGGGGTAACGCTGTTACAGCAAATGCCTGGTTGCCTAAGGCTGATGCCACGCAAGTGTTTGTATGCGTGTACACATGCATATACACATAAATATACACACACTCTCATTCAAACGCACACACCTGCATATACACAGACACACACTTGTAAATAGTGCCATACATGCGCTCAATTGTATTCAGTTGGCCTGTTGCTGTTATGAGTTTTGCTGTTATTATTTTTGTTATCCTTATGGCTTTTGGTTTTGCATTGTTGTTTTGTCTTATTTCTCTTTTGTTCATTTTGTTGGTTGCTGGTGCATGGGGTGGGGGATCGGGGAGGGGGTCTCGGGTGGTTGAGGGTCAGCTCTCGGGAAATGTAGGGGGGATATTGGAGGGCTGGTGGCCTGGCGGTTGGGAGCTTGGGCCGATGGCTGGTTCGGGTCCCCATTTTTGACCTTGTGGGAGATCTGTCGACGTGCCCTTGAGCTGGGCGTTGACCCTGGTTGCTTCTGTGGGTCGCTCTGGATGAGAGTCTGTTATATAACTGAATGTAATGTAAATGTTGAGCGGCTTCACTGTAAGTAGTTTGTATGCTTTAATATTCAATAAAAAATGTAATTAAAAAAATAACAAAATCAGCATTCAGGATTAGACCCACCCATTGTATAAATACAGCAACAGTCAAGAGTTCGGATACACTTCCTCAGTCAAGGGTT
The DNA here is from genome assembly GCF_045791955.1 of Oncorhynchus clarkii lewisi. Taxonomy (NCBI): domain Eukaryota; kingdom Metazoa; phylum Chordata; class Actinopteri; order Salmoniformes; family Salmonidae; genus Oncorhynchus; species Oncorhynchus clarkii. The sequence goes on from NC_092155.1 coordinate 19,496,068, forward strand.
TTTCTATATTTTTACTATTTTACTATTCTATATTGTAGAATAATAGTGAAGACATCAAAACTATGAAATAACATATGGAATCATGTAGTAACTAAAAAAAGTGTTAACAAATATATTTTAGATTTTAGATTCTTCAAAGTATCCAACCTTTGCCTTGATGACAGGTTTGCACGCTCTTAGCATTCTCTCAACCAGCTTCACCTGGAATGCTTTTCCAACAGTCTTGAAGGAGTTCCCACATATGCTGAGCACTTGTTGGCTGCTTTACCTTCACTCTTCGGTCCAACTCATCCCAAACCATTTCAATTGGGTTGAGGTCGGGTGATTGTGGAGGTCAGGTCATCTGATGCGGTACTCCATCACTCTGCTTCTTGGTCAAATAGCCCTTACACAGCCTGGAGGTATGTTGGGTCATTGCACTGTTGAAAAACAAATGATAGTCCCACTGAGCATAAACCAGATGTGATGGCGTATCGCTGTAGAATGCTGTGGTAGCCATGCTGGTTAAGTGTACCTTGCATTCTAAATAAATCACTGACAGTGTCACCAGCAAAGCACCCCTACACCATCACACCTCTTCCTCCTGAGTGGCGCAGCAATCTAAGGCACTGCATCTCAGTGCAAGAGGTGACACTACAGTCACTGGTTCAAATCCAGGCTGAATCATTCCAGCCGTGATTGGGAGTCCCATAGGGCGGCGCACAATTGATCTGGATTTGGCAGGGGCAGACCGCCATTGTAAATAAGGATTTGTTCTGAACTGACTTGCCAAGTTAAATAAAGGTTGAATAAAAAAATGATAATAATAAATTCTTCCATGCTTCAAGGTAGGAACCACACATGAAGATATCAGCTGTTCACCTACTCTGCATCTCACGAAGACACTACGGTCCAAAAGTTTGACTGGTACAGTATATATATACTGTACTGTACAGTTGAAGTCAGAAGTTACTCCTTAGCCAAATAACACTTTAACTCAGTTTTTCACAACTCCTGGCATTTAATCCTAGTAAAAGTTCCCTGTCTTAGGTCAGTTCGGATCACCACTTTATTTTAAGAATGTGAAATGTCACAATAATAGTAGAGAGAATTATTTATTTCAGCTATTATTTCTTTCATCACATTCCCAGTGGGTCAGAAGTTAACATACATTCAATTAGTATTTGGTAGCATTGCCTTTAAATTGTTTAACTTGGGACAAATGTTTCGGGTAGCCTCCAACAATAAGTTGGGTGAATTTTGGCCCATTCCTCCTGACAGAGCTGGTGTAACTGAGTCAGGTTTGTAGGCCTCCTTGCTCGCACAGGCTTTTTCAGTTCTGCCAACAGTTTTTCTATAGGATTGAGGTCAGGGCTTTGTGATGGCCACTCCAATACCTTGTCATCGTTGTCCTTAAGCCATTTTGCCACAACTTTGGAAGTATGCTTGGGGTCATTGTCCATTTGGAAGACCCATTTGCGACCTGTCAGGATTTGGCCAGGGTTGTTCCGGTTTTGGTCACTAGATGCCCCCATTGTGCTTTTTGACCCTTTTGTTTTCCCTTGTTCCCAGTTATTATTTGCACCTGTGCCTCGTTTCCCTTGATTGTATTTAAACCCTTCGTGTTCCTCAGTTCTTTGCTCTGTGTTTGAATGTTAGCACCCAGCCCCAGTGATGCTGTGAACATTTGTTGCTCCAGTTGGACTCTCTTGTGGAACTCTGTTTTTGTTCTTGTTTATTTATTTTTTTAACCGTAGACCTCTCGCCCTAGCCCCGTACAGTCCCAGCTCCGAGTCCCCACCTTTATCCTCGCTGGCTCCATCGGAACCCATGCAGATTGGACGCATCTCCCGGGCTGAAAGAGACTGCCGGATGAGGGAGCGATGCTGTCTATATTGCGGCAAACCGGGCCATTTCCGCTCCACGTGTCCCGGGCTCCAGGGAAACGCTCTGTCCCGTGCAGACCTGGGGGGACTGTAACGGGAAACATAACCTCCTCCCATCCGTCCAACTCCTGTCTGCTCATTCCAGTCACCCTTTCCTGGGACAACCACAAGCTCCACCTTCCAGCCTTGGTAGACTCTGGAGCCGCAGGTAACTTCATGGATGGTGTCTGGGTGAAGGAGAATGGCGTTCCCTCTGAACCTCTAAGTGACCCCATGAGGGTTACTACATTGGATGGAAGCCCTTTGGGATCTGGACTTGTCACTCGTGTCACTACCCCCTTGCGACTTTCAGTTTCCCAACACCAGGAAGTGATGAACTTTCATCTGATCTCCTGTTCCGAGTTCCCTCTCGTCCTTGGATACTTCACAGCCATAACCCTCACATCGACTGGTCTGTGGGCACTATCAAGCAGTGGGGTCCTACGTGCCAAGCCACTTGTATCTTCCCGAGTTCCCCGAGTCTCTAGAATCCATCGACCTGTCCCGAGTTCCCGAGTGTTACCATGACCTCAAACCGGTATTTAGCAAACAGAGGGCCACCATGCTACCACCCCATAGACCTTACGATTGCCCCATCGACCTGTTTCCGGGCACCTGCCCCCCCAGGGGTCGGATCTTTTCCCTATCTCCTCCCGAACGAGCTGCTAAGGATACCTACATCAAGGATGCTCTGGAAGCAGGCCTCATGCGTCCATCCACCTCTCCGGCAGGAGCAGGGTTTTTCTTTGTGGCCAAAAAAGATGGTGGATTACGTCCTTGCATCGACTACCGGGAACTCAATGCCATAACCGTCCGTAACCGCTACCCCTTATGGCCACAGCATTTGAGCTGCTCCAGGAAGCAGCTGTCTTCACTAAGCTTGACCTGTGGAACGCATACCATCTTGTGCGAATCAGACCCGGTGACGAGTGGAAGACCGCTTTCAACACGCCTACTGGTCACTACGAATACTTGGTGATGCCCTTCGGCCTGACCAACCCCGGCTGTGTTCCAAGCGCTCATAAACGATGTGCTTAGGGATATGCTTAACATATTCGTGTTTGTTTACTTGGATGACATCCTCATCTTTTCGAGCTCCCTTCAAGAACACACAAAGCATGTCAGACAAGTACTCAAACGGCTCCTAGACAGCCATTTGTACGTTAAGCCGAAAAATGTGAATTCCATTCATCCCGAGTACAATTCCTGGGATTTGTAGTGGAACCCGGTCGAGTCCAAATGGACTCCAGGAAGGTAGGGGCGGTAGCGGATTGGCCCACCCCCAAGTCCGTTAAGGAAGTTCAGTGTTTCCTGGGCTTCAAACTTTTACCGCAAGTTCATCAAGAACTTCAGCTTGGTGGCAGCCCCTCTCTCAGCTTTAACCAAGGGTGGCAACGCAAGGTTTTTGTGGGGAAAAGAAGCTGAGACGGCCTTCCAAGGACTCAAGCAGCGCATCCTCTCTGCTCCCATCCTGACAATACCAACTGCGGATGAACCTTTTGTGGTGGAGGTAGACGCATCAGAGGTGTGTGTTGGAGCTGTCCTGTCTCAGAGGGGTGAAGACAAGAAGCTCCACCCTTGCGCTTTCTTCTCACACTGGCTTCCCCCGGCCGAGAGGAACTACAATGTGGGGGATCGTGAACTCCTAGCGGTTAAGATGGCATTGAAGGAATGGAGACACTGGCTCGAGGGGGCTTCTCACCCGTTTCAAGTGCTTACGGACCACAAAAATCTGGAGTATATCCAGCAGGTGAAGCGGTTGAACTCCAGACAAGCTCTCGATGGTCTCTTTTCTTCAATCAATTCCAGTTTATCCTCACCTATCGTCCCGGGTCGAATAATCTCAAACCGGATGCCTTGTCCCGAGTCTACGCTCCTGCCATTCGAGACGACACTGACATGCCTGTACTTCCTGCTGCTAAGATCGTGGCCCCGATCTCGTGGCAAGTTGAGGATACCGTGAGACGAGCTCAAGCTATCGAACCGGGTCCGAAAGGAGGTCCTGCCAATCGGTCGTTTGTCTCCAAGGCAGCGAGGACCCAGGTCCTTCTGTGGGGGCTCTCGCCTCACCTGTAACCCGGGCGTAGGTCGCACTTTGGAGTTCATCCAGCGAAAGTTCTGGTGGCCCACCATAAAAGAAGACATTGCCACTTTCGTCAAGTCCTGCCCCGTGTGCTGCCAGGGCAAATCTTCTCACCTCCGCCCTCAAGGACTCCTTCACCCTTTCTTTACCTGTTCCCCACAGACCCTGGTCCCATATCTCGTTGAACTTTATTACTGGCCTTCCTCCGTCCCATGGTAATACTACTATCCTAGTCATTGACAGGTTTTCTAAGGCGGCCAGGTTCGTCCCTCTGACTAAGTTACCTTCTGCCAAGGAGACGGCTGAGTTGGTAATTAACCATGTGTTCCGAGTCTTCGGCATTCCTCAAGATATGGTTTCCGAAGAGGTCCCCAGTTTGCCTCAAGGTTTTGGAAGGCCTTCTGCCAACTCATAGGGGCCTCTGCCAGTCTATCTTCAGGGTACCACCCGGAGTCCAACGGCCAAACAGAGAGGATGAATCAAGAGCTGGAAACCACCCTCAGATGTATGGCCCTTAACAACCCGTCCACATGGTCGTCCTTCATTGTTTGGGCCGAATACGCGCACAACACCTTGCGCTCCTCCTCCACTGGTATGTCCCCGCACGAGAGTCAGTTTGGCTATGCCCCTCCATTGTTCCCGGACCAGGAGGCAGAAGTCGGAGTGCCTTCAGCCTTGAAGTTCGTCAGACGCTGTCGGCTTACGTGGAGGAAGACCCGTCTTAATCTTCTACGTTCCTCACAGCGGTACCAACAACAAGCCAACAGACGTCGCCAACCCGGGCCTACCCTGCGCCCCGGCCAGAGAGTCTGGCTCTCCACAAAAAACTTACCGCTACGGGTGAAGTCTCGCAAGCTGTCCGAGAAATACATTGGTCCCTTTAAGGTTGCCAGGAGAGTGAACCCCGTTTCATATCGCCTACACTTACCCAGATCCCTTAAGATTAATCCCACGTTTCACATTTCCTTATTAAAATCTGTTGTTTTTTCTCCCCTTGTCCCGGCAGACAGACCTCTGCCCCGTGTCATCGGAGGCCAGCCAGCTTATACCGTCCATCGGATACTGGATTCCCGCCGGGTGCAGCGGTCCTGGCAGTATCTGGTGGACTGGGATGGGTACGGTCCCGAGGAGCACTCCTGGGTTCCTGCCAAAGACATACTGGACCCTGCCCTCCACCCCGAGAAAGCTGGTAGGAACGTCAGTATACGTTCCTAGGGGGGGGGGGTTCTGTCAGGATTTGGCCAGGGTTGTTCCGGATTTGGTCACTAGATGCCCCCATTGTGCTTTTTGACCCTTTTGTTTTCCCTTGTTCCCAGTTATTGTTTGCACCTGTGCCTCGTTTCCCTTGATTGTATTTAAACCCTTAGTTTTCCTCAGTTCTTTGCTCTGTGTTTGAATATTAGCATCTAGCCCCAGTGATGCTGTGAACATTTGTTGCTCCAGTTGGACTCTCTTGTGGAACTCTGTTTTTGTTCTTGTTTATTTATTTTTTAGTATCTTTTGAGGCTTTTTTCTGCTGTACCTACCACCTTGTGGATGTACCTTTTTGACTTGGAGGATTACCTTTGTTCTCTTGGAATTACTATTGACAATGTGGAGTTATATTTTTCCCTGAAGAACTTTCCTTTTTACTGAATTAAAACACTGTCTCAAGTACTGCTGTGTCTGCCTCATCTTCTTGGTTCTGCTGACTATTTGTGGTTCAGTTTGTTAAGTGACTGTTTCTCACACCGGAGACCTGGGTTCGTAACCGGGTCCTGACACGACCAAGCTTTAACTTCCTGACTGATGTCTTAAGATGTTGCTTCAATATATCCACATACTTTTCCGTCCTCAAGATGCCATCTACTTTGAAGTGCACCAGTCCCTCCTGCCGCAAAGCACCCCCACAACATGATGCTGCCACCCTCGTGCTTCACAGCTGGGATGGTGTTCTTCAGGCTTGCAAGCATCCACCCTTTTTCCTCCAAACATAACGATGGACATTATGGCCAAAGAGTTATATTTTTGTTTCATCAGACCAGAGGTAATTTCTCCAAAAGGTACGATCTTTGTCGCAATGCGCAGTTGCAAAACGTAGTCTGGCAGTTTATGGCAGTTTTGGAGCAGTGGCTTCTTCCTTGCTGAGCGGCCTTTCAGGTTATGTCGATATAGGACTAGTTTTAGTGTGGATATAGATACCTGTTTCCTCCAGCATCTTCACAAGGTCATTTGCTGTGTTGTTCTGGGATTGATTTGCACTTTTCGCACCAAAGTACGTTCATCTCGAGGAGACAGAATGCGTCTCCTTCCTGAGTGGTATGACAGCTGTGTGGTCCCATGGTGTTTATACTTGCATACTATTGTTTGTACAGATGTACGTGCAACCTGCCATTTGGAAATTGCTCCCAAGGATGAACCAGACTTGTCGAGATCTACAATTTTTTTCTGAGGTTTTGGCTGATTTCTTTTGATTTTCCCATGATGTCAAGCAAAGAGGCACTGAGTTTGAAGGTAGGCCTTGAAATACACAGGTACACCTACAATTGACTCAAATTATGTCAATTAGCCTATCAGAAGCTTCTAAAGCCATGACATCATTTTCTGGAATTTTCCAAGCTGTTTAACGGCACCAATTTAGTGTATGTAAACTGCTGACCCACTGGAATTGTGATGCAGTGAATTATAAGTGAAATAATCTGTCTCTAAACAATTGTTGAAAAAATGACTTGTGTCATGTCATGCACAAAGTAGATGTCCTAACCAACTTGCCAAAACTATAGTTTGTTAACAAAACATTTGTGCAGTGGTTGAAAAAAATAGTTTTAATGACTCCAACCTAAGTGTATGTAAACTTCAGACTTCAACTGTATATGTCTTGAACGAGATTATCTATTTTGGATACAATTTGATTGGAACCGATGTAGAGAGAGGAAGACTGCAAGAGAATGCCCACGATCGCACAGATTTATTCTAGTGATAGGCTGTTTTAAAACTGCGGCTGCAATATTACAAAATCATCTCAGAAAAAAATAAAGTGAGCCCCGCAAGCCAGGTGGGATTTGTGAAAATTAGACGCGCATTCATTCCTTATATTACTGTAGCATAGGCTATGCTGCAGCAAATGTAGCTGTAGGCGTACCTGTCACAAGAAAATAGTTACCATAATGAGATGGATGATACATGCATTGTGAACTGAGCTCCATACGGAGATGCGCTGTCTGTCCTCACCCATGATTGATCATGCAGATAGCAGAGAGAAGGCCGTAGAGAAGACAGATTTAGGCATATAATTTAACAGTTCCATTTCACATCATGCTGTTCATAGAAATAATGTATTATAATTTACCCGTTTCTCGCAGTTATTTAAATATCGGTAACCCGGTTCCCGCTATTCAACCCTAATGCATATGCACCACCAATGCGCCAAAAAACAGCAGTCTTTTCTTTCTTTCTCTCTCGATTAAATTGACTTTATTTATCCCCACTAGGCAATTATTACTGGGCTTCCCAACGTCCAGAAACACACACAATAACACAATAGATCCATAACTAACAATATACTGTGTACCCTGTCTTTATCTCTTCCTGTTTGAGATCTAATAGCATGTGAATGAATATTCATCCCCTCTTCTAATCCAGTGGTTGTGTTGAAACGCCATGTTGATTTAACTGCAGAGGCGAGATGGAGGACACAGCACAAATGAATAAATATGGGGTTCAGTCAGGGTTTCCGTTAGGAAAATGTAGCGCCGGACAACTTGACCAGGAAGATTTTAATTTACCGGCCATTTGAGAAATGTACCGGCCCATATGCATTGGTGCGTAACCCATTAGCGCGTCCACCCACGGTGCTCAGAATTACATAAATCACATTTAGATTATGGTAATTCATTTTAACAGAACAAGCAACTCCTGTAATGAAGCAGCCAATAAAACTAAATGTTCAAACATTTGCCAAAATACAATTTGCGGGAAAACTCCATTCTAAACATCACACCTGATGAAAGTGGTTCCATATGTGACAGAGATGAAAGAGGAGGAATTTAAAGACGCAACAACTAGGGTGGGCTACTAATATGACTAGAATTGTGCCTTTGGCTTCTGGACAGCGAAAGTAAGTTGATATGAAATCTGGAGATAGCATATGATAGCATATGAGGAAGTCTTTCATAGGCGCCGTGTCGAATAGGCTAGGGAAGTAAATTGAAATAAATGTGCCAAAATTATAATTCCTGTCTATTCTATACAGAAAGAAATTAAATAATTAAAAATACTTCACCAGAAAGCATGATTTAGCCACAGAGGAATCCAGAATCATTAGCTTTACCTCTTTCTTTTTTGGGGAGCTGTGGATTGTTTGAAATAACAAGCTTGTAGGCCTTTTTGGGTAGCCCGCAATTTGGGCAGAGCGCGTGGCAATAGGCCTATCTGATTATTGAATTGCGGCTGTCAGTGAAAAGCAACTAAAATATATGTGAAGATAATGTGTCTTGAGTATAATTTAAAATGTTGAGCCAAGAAGAACGGGAGGGATGTGTGGCGAATATATAGGCGAGTCTCTCTCCATAATGCATGAACTCAATTTTCCAAAATGCCCTCAGCTCTCTCGCGACAATTATTGTGCGTTCAGTGTTTCATTGTGTGAATTGTTTGGCCTTTGATTGTTTATTCTGATCAATTCCCCATGACATACTGTATGTCACCAGTAGTAAACATATGTCATGGGGAATTGATAAAAATAGCAGCTCAAGACAGATCGAAAGGGAGGCATGACAGGCTGAGTAGAGAGATGAATGCAATTGAAATAACTTGAATTTATTATATTTTCAACTTTTTATTTATTTATCGGCTTTATGTATTTTGACTTAGTTGACAATGGAAGGTATGTATTGGCCTATAGGCTATCTGAGTTCTATGCTCTCATTTCTTTAGCAGCCAATGGATCATGGTTTTTCAATCTGTCTATATGGCAGAGGTGGGGGGGAATCGCATTAGTTGAATTTGAACATTTCGATTTTCCCATTTAAATTCTGATTTTTGTGTTTAACCAAGTGACAATGATTTTGAAAAAACATTATTATTGAATGAAACTGTTCCACGAAAATGCGCAAATAAAAATAATAACTTGCACGCAGGCTCTGAATGCTGTGCGCGTGTGGTGTTGGATAAATAAAATAGGCTACATGATCACTAATTAAAATACACACACGCTAATTTAATTCCACTATATTATGCAAATGACATATAGACCAATAAGCATGACATTCAAATGTATTTACATCGACTGGTAGATCCATCAATTAATTGCTGGCTAACAGAAACCCTCAGTATATTTAGATTTAAGTAATTTAGCATTTGGGGCGGCAGGGTAGCCTAGTGGTTAGAGCGTTGGACTAGTAGCCCAGAAGGTTGCAAGTTCAAATCCCACAGCTGTCGTTCTGCCTCTGAACAGGCAGTTAACCCACTGTTCCTAGGCGTCTGAAAATATGAATTTGTTCTTAACTGAGTTGCCTAGTTAATTAAAGGTAAAATTAAAAAATCCAGAGCAATTAAGGTTAAGTGCTTAAGGGCACATTGACAGATTTCTCACTGTCCATCTCCTCTCTGACAAAAATAATGTGGAGATGGCTCAAACAAGTACAAAGCTAAAACAGATTCTTAGATTTTTTTTTTGCTAATTGAAAAAACTTTTTTTTTTTAAAGGGAATAACACATTTGCATAAGTATTCAGACCTTTTACTCAGTACTTTGTTGAAGCACTTTTGGCAGCAATTACAGCCTTGAGTCTTCTTGGCACACCTATATCTGGGTGAGTTTCTCCCATTCTTTTCTGCACCTGAGCTCAATTTCGAGTCTCATAGCAAAGGGTCTGAATACTTATAAGTAAGGTATTTCTGTTTTTTATTTGTACAACATTTGCAAAAAATTCTTAAAATCGGTTTTCGCTTTGTCATTATGGGGTATTGTGTGTAGATTGCTGAGGAATTGTTTTTATTTAATCCATTTAAGAATAAGGCTGTAACGTAACAAAATATGGAAAAAGTCAAGGGGTCTGAATACTTTCCGAAGGAAAATGGAGGATGATATGGAAGATGTGAGTAGCAGCTTGCTTGGTACTGTACTTCTCAAGGGGTGGGTCACAGAATGTCAGGGAGCGAGTTTATTCCTAACACAGCTGTGTGGTAATGGCCCATCATTAATCACAGAGGTGTTTATGTATTTACATTACAGCATGTCTTCAGTCATCCTCAAGCTTCTAGCTGTGCCTGGGCACTGCACGGCAGTGTGTGTGTGTGTGTGTGTGTGTGTGTGACAGCAGTATGTATGGCGGCAGTTAGCCCCTTGGGCAGCATCCTACAAAAGTCCTGTATTTATTATGAGTGTACTGTGTGTGACGTGTCAGTGTGTGTGTGTGTATGTGCGCTTGAGTGTGTGCGTGCGTGTGTGCATGTGCGTGCCTGTCTGTCTGTCTGTCTGTCTGTCTGTCTGATGTGCCAGTGTGTGTGTGTGTGTGTGTGTGTGTGTGCGTGCGTGCGTGCGTGCGTGTGTGTGTGTTTGACTCGTTAAGTTCCCACATATGCACTGAGCGTCGATGCAGTCAGAAAGTAGGTTATTCAGTTTTTTCCTCCCTCGTGAGGGGTTTGTCTCTCTCCATCTCCCTCGCTCTCTCTCCCCCACTCTTTTTCTCCTTCTCGCTTTACGTCTTTTTCTCTCTCTCTCCATTTCTTTCTCTTCCCCCGCCCCTCTTTTCCACACACAGCAGCCCTTGCCTCGCGCTTTAATGTTTGATAAGTGCTCCCACCCCCTGCTGTAATTTGAGACAGGGCAGAGAGGGGAGTGCGACAAAATACTCACTTTCTTTTTTATGTGACGCAAATACAGACGCCAAGAGCAGGGGTGCTCTGCGCCACCATACAGCACAGAAAGGAAAGAAGAAGAGGCATCGCATCCCTCGTTCTCCCTCTCCACCATCCATCCCCCTCCTTCCATCTTTCTCCCCCTCGCGTACTCAGATTCACTCTTTCCTTCCCTCCCTCTCTATCCCTCTATCACTCTCTCCTGTCATGGGAGCGGTTTCAAAGAGATGCTCGGTGCACATCCACCCCCCCCCCCCCCCCCCCCCCCCCCCCTAAATCTCTAACGGCTGAGCCAGAGCCTCTGTTGCATTGTGGGGGAGGCGAGAGGAACAACGACCCTCTCGTGATAGGAGATGAGACACACACACGCACATCTCTCTCTCTCTCTAGAGGGGACTGGAGTCCAGTCCATGGCCTGGTAAGACATATAGGGAATGCTACTCAAGTCATACAGTATACTGTACATTAGACAGGTGTAGTTAGTACTATATCGCCATTCTGGAAAGGGCAGATGTTTTTTGACCACCAAACCCCAAAGAACAAACAGCTTGTGTATTTGCCCATCATTTCTACCACCACCTTTCTATCATGCCCATCTAACAATACCGATCTCACTGCAGTAGAGAGAGTCGGCTGTTTTCCATTCCTCTGCGTCCACTTCACCGATGACTTGACATGGACCAATGACACAACCCTTCTTGTCAAGACGGCGTAACAGCGCGTCTACTTCCTAAGGCGGCTGAAGAAATTTGGTATGCCACCCCGGGTCCTCTCCAAATACTACCGCTGCACCATCGAAAGCATCCTGACCGGTTGCATCAGGGCTTGGTATGGGAATTGCTCTGTCCACGATCCTCAAGGTGGTGAGGTGAATAGGGCTGTTACGGGGACCTTATTACCGTCACGAGTCATGAAGGCAGTCAAATTCCATCTGACCGTTTAGTCACAGTAATTAGGTTTCTCCAAGCTCTGATGCTGTTGATGGTCATTAGTAGCCTACCACATGTGCTAACTGTCTGGTACTCAGCACTCTAATGTCCCTCTAATCACTCTGACATCAATGCAAATGTAATCGAAAATCTAATCAAACACTTCATTTCGATAGGCTATGCAATTGCGGGAGAAAACAGAGTGATGGCCTCTATTAAAAAGAGGAGGTTCCCATCAGCTTTCTATAAGCTAGGCCTACTATATTATCTCAACCTTCCTAATATTTAGCATATTACTTGTCTTTACAACAGGAGTACAGCCTACCTGGCTGGCATGAAAATTAACCACGGGAAAAGCGTCCTCCATTCGCTATTTATTTAGCTCAACATTTGTATCACAACTAAAGTTACATAAATAACTCTAAATTAAGCATATAGGAGTAACTGTTTCTTTGTTAACTGCTCAACACAGAATAGCTGCATGTGCGCACTCCCTCAAATCGTTTGTAGAAAATATCCTTTCTATTTTATTCAGCTTTGTTCAATTGTATTCTTTATACTATAAAATACAATACAATGCCACGGAATTCTGAGCAAATCTTGTCTGCTAAATGAGTGTAGCCCACAGACATATGGCATAGCCAGATCAGGACCTAACATAAGGACAACTCAGAGTAGCTATTCTGTTCTTCTGAAATAGACTACATTTTCTTCATATCGCGTTCCTTTAGACCTGTCTAAAATAAATAATGGATTTATTGTGAAGGTGTAGGCTATATTACATGGACTTATTAGACTTTTGTAAAAATGTAGATGTTCCAAAGGCCTGCATCTGTGGCTTGTAGGTGTGTGGATGCAAGGAGATGCTAAATGTGTTAATTAATGGTCAATCACCGTGAGACCGGCAGTTATTTGTTTGACAATCATTGGCTGACAAAATGTTGTGACCGCCACAGCCGGAGTGGTGAAGACAGCCCAGTACGACACAGGGACCGTGCTCCCACCCATCCAGGACATCTACTCGAAAACAACAGTGTCTGAGGAAGGCATGCAGCATCACAGACGCCACTCACTCCAGCCACGAGCTGTTCTCTCCCTTACCGTTGGGCACAGGGTATCGGAGCACGAGGTCTGACCGCCTGCACTGACACTCCACACCTTAGCACATATGCACTCACTCACTCACACACACACACACACACACACAGTTGAAGTCGGAAGTTTACATGCACTTAGGTTGGAGTCATTAAAACTTGTTTTTCAACCACTCCACACATTTCTTGTTAACAAACTATAGTTTTGGAAAGTCGGTTAGGACATCTACTTTGTGCATGACACAAGTCATTTTTCCAACAATTGTTTACAGACAGATTATTTCCCTTTTATTCACTGCATCACAATTCCAGTGGGTCAGAAGTTTACATACACTAAGTTGACTGTGCCTTCAAACAGCTTGGGAAATTCCAGAAAATGACATCATGGCTTTAGAAGCTTCTGATAGGTTAATTGACATAATTTGAGTGAATTGGAGGTGTACCTGTGGATGTATTTCAAATGCCTAACTTCAGTTACAGTGCCTCTTTGCTTGACATCATGGGAAAATCAAAAGAAATCAGCCAAGACCCCATAAAAAAAATTGTACACCTCCACAAGTATGGTTCATCCTTGGGAGCAATTTCCAAACACCTGAAGGTACCACGTTCATCTGTACAAACAATAGTACGCAAGTATAAACACCATAGGACCACGCAGCCGTCATACCACTCAGGAAGGAGACGCATTCTGTCTCCTAGAGATGAACATACTTTGGTTTTAAAAGTGCATATCAATCCCAGAACAACAGCAAAGGACCTTGTGAAGATGCTGGAGGAAACAGGTACAAAAGTATCTGTATCCACAGTAAAACGAGTACTATATCGACATAACCTGAAAGGCCGCTCAGCAAGGAAGAAGCCACTGCTCCAAAACCACCATAAAAAAGCATGACTACGCCTTGCAACTGCACATGGGGACAAAGATTATACTTTTTGGAGAAATGTCCACTGGTCTGATGAAACAAAAATAGAACTGTTTGGCCATAATGACCATCGTTATGTTTGGAGGAAAAAGGGGGAGGCTTGCAAGCCAAGAACACCATCCCAACTGTGAAGCACGGGGGTGGCAGCATCATGTTGTGCGGGTGCTTTGCTGCAGGAGGAGCTGGTGTACTTCACAAAATAGATGGCATCATGAGGACGGAAAATTATATGGATATACTGAAGCAACATCTCAAGACATCAGTCAGGAAGTTAAACTTGGTTGCAGATGGGTCTTGTCCAAATGGACAATGACCCCAAGCATACTTCCAAAGTTGTGCCAAAATGGCTTAAGGACAACAAAGTCAAGGTATTGGAGTGGCCATCACAAAGCCCTGACCTCAATCCTATAGGACATTTGTGGGCAGAACTGGAAACGCGTGTGCTAGCAAGACCTACAAACCTGACTCAGTTACACCAGCTCTGTCAGGAGGAATGGGCCAAAATTCCCCCAACTTATTGTGGGAAGCTTGTGGAAGGCTACCCAAAATGTTTGACCCATGTTAAACAATTTAAAGGCAATGCTACCAAATACTAATTGAGTGTATGTAAACTTCTGACCCATTGGGAATGTGATGAAAGAAATAAAAGCTGAAATAAATTATGACATTTCACATTCTTAAAATAAAGTTGTGATCCTAACTGACCTAAAACAGGGAATTGTTACTAGGATTAAATGTCAGGAATTGTGAAAAACTGAGTTTAAATGTGTTTGGCTGTGTTTGGTGTATGTAAACTTCCGACTTCAACTGTACATACATTCATGCTACACACACACAGCACAAATGTTGCTACCAGACTCTAATATATTATTGCTAATACTGCAATATTCAAACAATTGCCCTCCAATCCCCCCTTCCCCAAAACACGTGTAAATATTGGACTATAAATTGTGCCTTCCTCTATTATACTTACAGTGGCAAGAAAAAGTATGTGAACCCTTTGGAATTACCTGGATTTCTGCATAGATTTGTCATGAAATTTGATCTGATCTTCATCTAAGTCACAACAATAGACAAACACAGTCTACCTGAACTAATAACACACACACAAGCATGCTGTCACGCCCTGATCTGTTTCACCTGTCCTTGTGATTGTCTCCACCCCCTCCAGGTGTCGCTGATTTTCCCCAGTGTATTTATCCCTGTGTTTCCTGTCTCTCTGTACCAGTTCGTCTTGTATGTTTCCAAGTCAACCAGCGGTTTTCCCGTTCTCCTGCTTTTTGCATTTCTCCTTTTTCTAGTCCTCCTGGTTTTGACCCTTGCGTTGACTTTTACCTGCCTGCCTGACCATTCTTTCTGCCTTGACCACGAGCCTGTCTGCCACTCTGTACCTCCTGGACTCTGATCTGGTTTTGACCTTTTGCCTGTCCACGACCTCTTGCCTTCTCCTTTTGGATTAATAAACATTGTAAGACTCCAACCATCTGCCTCCTGTGTCTGCATCTGGGTCTCACCTTGTGTCATGATATATGTTTTCATGTCTATTGAACAGACTGTGTAAACATTCACAGTGCAGAGTGGAAAAAGTATGTGAACCCTTGTATTTAATAACTGGTTGACCCTCCTTTTTGCAGCAATAACCTCAACCAAACATTTTCTGTAGTTGTGGAACAGATCTGCACAACGGTCAGGAGGAATTTTGGACCGTTCCTCTTTACAAAACTGTTAAAGTTTTCTTGGGATGTCTGGTGTGAACTGCTCTCTTGATGTCATACCACAGCATCTCAATCGGGTTGAGGTCAGGACTCTGACTGGGCCACTCCAGAATGCGTATTTTCTTCTGTTGAAGCCATTCTGTTGTTGATTTACTTCCGTGTTTTTTGTCGTCGTCCTGTTGCATCACCCAACTTCTGTTGACCTTCAATTGGCGGACAGATAGCCTTACATTCTCCTGCAAAATGTCTTGATAAACTTGGGAATATATTTTTCCTTCGATGATAGCAAGCAAACCGTGATGCTCCCTCCACCATACTTTACAGTGGGGATGAGGTTTCGATGCTGGTGTGCTGTGCCATTTTTTCCTCATTTTCTCCTCACATAGCGTTGTATGTTCCTTCCAAACAACTCGACTTTAGACTTTTACGAACATCAGACGTGCAGCAATGTTTTGTTTTGGACAGCAATGGCTTCTTCCGTGGTGTCCTCCCATGAACACCATTCTTGTTTAGTGTTTTAGGTATCGTAGACTTGTCAATACGTCCTGCAGAGATGTTAGCATGTCCCAGAGATTTATGTACGTCTTTAGTTGACATTCTAGGCTTCTTCTTAACCTCTTGCAGTCATCTTTGCAGGACGGCCACTCCTAGGGAGTGTAGCAACAGTGCTGAACTTTCTCCATTTATAGACAATTTGTCTTACCGTGGACTGGTAAACATCAAGGCTTTTAGAGATACTTTTGTAACCATTTCTTGCTTTATGCAAGAATTCTTAATCTTAGGTCTTTTGAGATCTCTTTCTTCAAGGCATGGTTCACATCAGGCAATGCAGCTTGTGAATAGCAAACTCGAATTTCGTGAGTGTTTTTTATAGGGCTGGGTAGCTCTAACCAACATCTCCAATCTAGTCTCATTGATTGGACTCAAGGTTAGCTGACTCCTGACTCCAATTAGCTTTTGGGGTTCACATACTTTTTCTAACCTACACTGTGAAAGTTTAAATGATGTATTCAAAATAGACAAGAAAAATACAATAATTTGTGTGTTATTAGTTCAAGCAGACTGTGTTTGTCTATTGTTGTGACTTAGATGAAGATCAGATCAAATTTTATGACCAATTTATGCCGAAATCCAGGTAAATCCAAAGGGTTCACATACCTTTTCTTGCCACTGTATGCTAAAATGTTTACTACTGAGCCATTTACTTTATGTTCATATTCTTCTATTTTATTATTTCTTATTGTTGTTGCATTGTGATATCCTGTATATACGACTAATAAAACTTGAAAGGTGAAAGCACTCTCCCTCCCCTTTCACTCTAATGGGACCGACATCATGGCAGCCACAATACAGAGTGACACCATTTGAGCTGGGAGCGATTATGGCGTCCGTTCTGTAAATTAATTACTGTGGCCAATAATAATTATGACCAGAGCTTTGGCAGTAGCAGGAGGGGCAGATTGCAACAGTGGTAGAGATGGAGAGAGGAGGCTGGGCGGGCTGTCTGTATGGCATTCTTTGCCTGCCTGTCTGCCTTTCCGTCTGTCTGTGCCCCTGGCACCTGGGCACGTGCTGAACAGAACACTCGGACAGCTTTCCCTAATGGGCACAGGGAGTGACAGTGCTTGGCAGGAAGTAGGAAGCTACAGAGGGGGGACACAAAATGTTGGTGGGGCTGATTCTCCCTCAACACCATGATGCAGCCTTGTAGGTAAAAGGAGCTAGATGTGGGTCTGCGGGGAGAAGTCAGTCACACGCTGGGTAGGCAGGCAACACAGTGCCTATGTGTAAGCAGTAAGCATACACACATGCACACACACGCTACGTCCGTCACACGGTGTGAAAGTGCCTGCCATCATCTGTACTACTAACTAACAGAGACATGCCTGTCTGTCTGCCTGGCTGGCTATTGGCTGACCATTCAAATCATGAAGCTAGCCAAAATCTGTTGCTGCAAATCTAAACACCACTAAAATGGTCTCTGATGTTTTTATTTCATCCGCCTCATGCCGCGAGATCCAGCCTTGCCTCGACTCAACACACACACACACACACACACGTCTCAGTGCTCACAGGCATCTGGCAACACCGTCCGCAGGCAGAATCTTTCATTTACATATCGCCGTCTGATGTGTTTGCAGGCGCTCGTTTGTTTTGCCAAATTACAACACTCTTTTTAGCTGTTCAGCTTTTTATCCTCATCTCATCTCCCTTTTGCTGAAAACCTGCCGTGATATTCCCTTATTCGGAGAAAACCCGTTTGGAACATACCGCCTCTCTTAATACCCCACGTCATTCCTATTTGTGTGAACTCCATAGACTGTGAATGTTACTGCACAACAAACATGATTTAGGATAGGCAGAGATGGAAGGATAAACAGAAAGAGAGGGGGGGTAGAGAAATATCGGGGAAGAGAGAGAGGGATAGAGGGGAAGAGGGATAAGAGGGGGAGAGATAGAGAGAGAGTACACAGCCTGGTTTGGTCCATCAAATAGAGGCAGCAGCAACAGTAACAGCATGTCCGTACACAGCGACCTCTCACCCTCACATATGGCTGCCTTCTGCCCTTCACAACCATGCCAGACAAAAGCTGGGTTCGAATACTCATTCTAACTGCACTAAACATACTATTTATGATGGAAATTGAGTATGTAGTATGCTCATTTGTCATAGTGGATATATGGATATAGTTAGTATGCCAAAAGTTCCCGGATGCCGTACTAAATTCACCAACATACAAAGTATACAGGCAATGGACACTATTTCCGTGCTTTTGTGGCCCATAATGCAATTCTTTAGAAAATGGGTGCGGCTGAAAACTTCTTCAGATTTGAAGAAAATGACGGAAAATATACAGCTGAAATTTGACGAGAAGGGATACAAATGTATTGCTTTAACTAATTAGGACAAATGTTTAGAAAATGTTGAGCAATGTAATAATGTAATGACTATTCAAATAAGTTACATGTTATGTTGGCTGACAATTTGTTAGCTACGCTATCCTTATGAACCGCATAGCATTACAGCAGTATGTACTGGTATGTTAGCTAGCTACCTAATGTTAATTGGCTACTAATATATCGAACTTGTCAGGCAGTATATTAACTATATGCTATCTAACTAACTACTCAACGTTTACTGACTTGACTATTCACGTCATTCTAAGCTAAGTGGTATAATCAGACTGCGTTCTCAATGGACATAGTGGCTATCTACTCCGATTTCAGAGCACTCTCGTCTGAGTGTGCCAGAGCAACAGAATAACTGATGAATTTATGAACGCTCAACACCCGTTGAATATGACCGGTGTCAGTAAATGTCGGCCAAAAAAAGTGTAATTTTATTTTTGCCAGCAGCACAGTTACAGTTACCAACACTCTAAATAACATGAAAACAGCCTAACCAGTTTTAATAGGGCTAGTAAAATGGTTAGAGTGAGGTGTTCTCATTTGTGTCTGGAAGTACAGTGCCTTGCGAAAGTATTCGGCCCCCTTGAACTTTGCGACCTTTTGACACATTTCAGGCTTCAAACATAAAGATATAAAACTGTATTTTTTTGTGAAGAATCAACAACAAGTGGGACACAATCATGAAGTGGAACGACATTTATTGGATATTTCAAACTTTTTTATCAAATCAAAAACTGAAAAATTGGGCGTGCAAAATTATTCAGCCCCTTTACTTTCAGTGCAGCAAACTCTCTCCAGAAGTTCAGTGAGGATCTCTGAATGATCCAATGTTGACCTAAATGACTAATGATGATAAATACAATCCACCTGTGTGTAATCAAGTCTCCGTATAAATGCACCTGCACTTTGATAGTCTCAGAGGTCCGTTAAAAGCGCAGAGAGCATCATAAAGAACAAGGATCACACCAGGCAGGTCCGAGATACTGTTGTGAAGAAGTTTAAAGCCGGATTTGGATACAAAAAGATTTGCCAAGCTTTAAACATCCCAAGGAGCACCGTGCAAGCGATAATATTGAAATGGAAGGAGTATCAGACCACTGCAAATCTACCAAGACCTGGCCGTCCCTCTAAACTTTCAGCTCATACAAGGAGAAGACTGATCAGAGATGCAGACAAGAGGGCCATGATCACTCTAGATGAACTGCAGAGATCTACAGCTGAGGTGGGAGACTCTGTCCATAGGACAACAATCTAACAAATAGTATATTGCACAAATCTGGCCTTTATGGAAGAGTGGCAAGAAGAAAGCCATTTCTTAAAGATATCCAAACATGTGGAAGAAGGTGCTCTGGTCAGATGAAAACAAAATTGAACTTTTTGGCAACGTTATGTTTGGCGTAAAAGCAACACAGCTCATCACACTGAACACACCATCCCCACTGTCAAACATGGTGGTGGCAGCATCATGGTTTGGGCCTGCTTTTCTTCAGCAGGGACAGGGAAGATGGTTAAAATTGATGGGAAGATGGATGGAGCCAAATACAGGACCATTCTGGAAGAAAACCTGATGGAGTCTGCAAAAGACCTGAGACTGGGACGGAGATTTGTCTTCCAACAAGACAATGATCCAAAACATAAAGCAAAATCTACAATGGAATGGTTCAAAAATAAACATATCCAGGTGTTAGAATGGCCAAGTCAAAGTCCAGACCTGAATCCAATCGAGAATCTGTGAAACTGAAAACTGCTGTTCACAAATGCTCTCCATCCAACCTCACTGAGCTCGAGCTGTTTTGCAAGGAGGAATGGGAAAAAATAAAAAAATCAGTCTCTCGATGTGCAAAACTGATAGAGACATACCCCAAGCGACTTACAGCTGTAATCGCAGCAAAAGGTGGCGCTACAAAGTATTAACTTAAGGGGGCTGAATAATTTTGCACGCCCAATTTTTTCAGTTTTTGATTTGTTAAAAAAGTTTGAAATATCCAATAAATGTCGTTCCACTTCATGATTGTGTCCCACTTGTTGTTGATTCTTCACAAAAAAATACAGTTTTATATCTTTATGTTTGAAGCATGAAATGTGGCAAAAGGTCGCAAAGTTCAAGGGGGCCGAATACTTTCGCAAGGCACTGTAGCTAGCAAGCTAGCCAACATTAGCCAGTTAGCTTGGGTGCTTGACTGCCGCTGTGAGGTCAGAATTCGCTTGGAGCAACCCTATTCCTCGGCCAGAGCGTCTAGTGTGCGCTCCGAGAATGAAGCGCTCAGAATTTATGTACAAGCAGTCTGACAATGCTCTGGATTTACTAACGCCCAGAGAGCACTCTGAGTGAGTCATTTGTTATGCTAACAAGCTAGCAAGAGGTTGCATAGCATCAGCTTCCAGTAGACAGGCGAAGAGCTAGTATGCTCAACTGAAAGGATACCGTTCGTTTACAGTATCCTAAAATGAACTAAGTGAGTATTTTTATTTAACTAGGCAAGTCAGTTAAGAACCAATTCTTATTTATAATGATGGCCTAGGAACAGTGGGTTAACTGCCTTGTTCAGGTGCAGAACGACATATTTTTACCATGTCAGCTCGGGGATTCGATCTAGCAACGTTTCAGTTACTAGCCACTAGGCTACCTGCCGCCCTGTATGTAGTATACAGTATGTTGGTATGGGTATTCGAACACAGCAAAGGGCTTGTTCTGTTGTTTGGATCAAAATACAGTTCAATAGTATGTACTTGTTAGTTAATGCATCAGTACACAGTAGTTTTATAAGTACTTGATACAGTAGTTGATTACTCTGTCAGTAATCTGAATATGACTGCTGCAATGGTCAATCTCAGGGGTAGACAGCAGTGTGGAAAAGATGCTCCAGGAGCCTAAGCTTTGTGCAGTGTGAGTTAGAGCCTGAATAATCACACTCCACTGCTAGGTCTCAGTTAAAGGTCTCGCGCTAAAGGTGGTTAGCCTAGCCTAGCGCCCAGCCATCCATCCATACCCTGCAGAGGTAGCGCTAACCCACGTTATCCTAGCCTAGCATCCAGCCTTCCACCCATAACTTAGAATGCTAAACACAGACCCATGAAGCTGCCCATCTCCCAGCTAAAAAAACAATGAATTTAGGGCAATCTCTTACACATCATCTTAGATCCCCCCGCAAAAATTATCTTTGATCAACTAGCTTTGACTCAGAACATGACTCTGGAAAAAGCCAGTAATTCAAAGGGAAACCTGGTTAAGTAAAGGTTAAAGGTAAAATTATCCGGTGCTCAACTCCCACAATATACAGTATACTTAAGTACATGCTAATTAATGTATGACAATACTTTATTTAGTGAGCAGGGCAGCCCATTAACTACAGTCATTCATGCTTAACTCTATATCTGGACAGTTAAGGGCAGGGGTGTGTGTGTGTGTGTGTGTGTGTGTGTGTGTGTGTGTGTGTGTGTGTGTGTGTGTGTGTGTGTGTGTGTGTGTGTGTGTGTGTGTGTGTGTGTGTGTGTGTGTGCATAGGAGTGGTATTTACCCTAACACCCTTAGCTAAAGAGGTGTGGGCCAGAGATATGTTGGGGTGAGAGCAGCATGGTCTTGACTGATGTGCGTGCGTGCGTGCGTGTGTGTGATATTTAGCTGCCTTAGTTAGGAGGCTAGATGTGTAGTTGGGTCAGAGAAGTGAGAACACCAAGGTGCTATCTGACGAGGTGTGTGTTTGTGTGCAAATGTGTGTGTGTGCTCATACGTGTTATGTGTATGTATACCGATGTGTGTGTGTGTGCGCGTGAACGTTCGTGCCTGTATGTGGCGGTGGGGAGCGTGACGGACCAGTGCTGAGAATAATTAACTCTGGTGAGCCAGTATCCGTGGTGACGGAGCAACTGCTGTGATTGGAATGCTTGTCAAATAGGGTCATCACACTCTGCAGGTGGCATTGGGAACACTTCAATTGCATCTCAAACACACATGCAGATGAAGGCGCACACAAATGAATGCACACAAACATACGGATGTGCACACAGACCCACACAGTTGCTGCAAATCAAATACCCAACCACATGTAGGTCCTCACAGGTAGAAATATCCTCACACACCTCTCTTCACACGTATGAATCCCACAGCTCTCACAACATCAACCATGCCTACATGTGTCCAATCCATGTCTACTCAGGACACACAGCACGCACACACACACACACACACACACACACACACACACACACACACACACACACACACACACACACACACACACACACACACAGAGGCATATGGCGAGAAGCTGGCTGTTCGTTAGCGCTACTGACATCTCTGACAAATTGACTCCTTTATGCGAGTGGAAGTGTGTGAGGGGGAGGTGGGGGGAAGGAGGGAGGAGAGCAGGTGGAGCGTCTCACTCACACGCTCCGAGGGCAAGCGACGGAGAACGATAATGACAAGGCCTATACCTGTGACATTACAGATGCTCACCAAAAGCAGAGAGAGGCAAGGGAGTCGGAAGCAGATGAGAGGAGAGAAAGGGAGACGGGGGGGGTTTTGTGTGTGTGTGTGTGTGTGTGTGTGTGTGTGTGTGTGTGTGTGTGTGTGTGTGTGTGTGTGTGTGTGTGTGTGTGTGTGCGTGCGTGCGTGCGTGTGTCTACCCACAATCAGACAGTCCCAAGACTAAAAAAGTAAGACAATGAGAGGAGGTAGAGTGATGAAAGAGAGGGATAACTTGGTATAATTTGCTTCAGTCAACACCAGGACTAATGAAAGGTCATAACAATATCATGAAGGTTTTGAAATTGTAGAAGGTATTTTCGGTACACCACCATCTGATGTCCCTTCGAATAGCGGTGAACGTTTGTCATATTTTATATTGCAAAAGGCAACAGCTACATTATAATTCAGCGGTGGGAAATGATAGTCCCCTGAGTGAAATAAATTGGACCACTTAATTTTGAGAGCAGAATCTTTTGTGGAACTAGGTAAGTATTGTGTAATGACAAACTGTGTAGGTTTAATAGTACTTTTCAAAGTATTGCAGAAAAGGACTTATCTTCTAACTATGTTGTCAAACACACTAGTTGGAAAGTAGTGAAAGGTATAGAATATGATAAAGTGCTGAATTTGAGCTTTTGATTAAGAAATTAAGAAGCATTACAAACTGGGTGGTTTGAGCCCTGAATGCTGATTGGCTGAAAGCAGTGGTATATCAGACCGTAAACCACGGGTATGACAAAACATGTACTTTTACTGCTCTAATTACATTGGTAACCAATTTATAATAGCAATAAGGCACCTCGGGGGTTTGTGATATATGGTCAATATACCACGGCTAAGGGCTGTGTCCAAGCACTCCGCGTTGCGCCTTGCATAAGAACAACCCTTGGCTGTGCTATTTTGGCCATATACAACACCACCTCGGGCCTTATTGCTTAAATATACCATATGATTATTGTAGGACATTTCTAACTTTGTTGTATAATCATCTTTTGCAATATGATGGAAATTCACAATATATTGCAAAAAGACGTCCTCTGGCTTTTGGGTGGGGGGGGGGGGGGGGGGTTCGGTCAGTTTGCCTTCTTAGCTCCAGGATGGTGTGTTTGTTTGTTGCTGCTCCCTATTTGGTGATTCTCTTTGATGCCCTTTGATAAGTTGGCTCTTATGTCTTACTTTGGCTGTGCATCTCAGATGGAGCTATTGCAGCAGTGTGTTGTGAGGTGATGTTGGGTTTGGTTGATGTCAATGTCTTTTTCTGAGCAACATCGTTAAGATCTCTTCATCAAAGGGAGAAGATCTGCCCATATTCTAACGCACTGTAAACAACATTACAATAATATTCCAACGCAATGTAAACAACCTAACAATAACATTCCAACGCAATGTAAACAACCTTACAATAACATTCAAACGCAATGTAATCAACCTTACAATAACATTCCAACGCAATGTAAACAACCTTACAATAACATTCCAACGCAATGTAATCAACCTTACAATAACATTCCAACGCAATGTAAACATTACAATAACATTCAAACGCAATGTAATCAACCTTACAATAACATTCCAACGCAATGTAATCAACCTTACAATAACATTCCAACGCAATGTAAACATTACAATAACATTCTAATGCAATGTAAACATTACAATAATATTCTGATGCAATGTAAACATTACAATAATATTCTGATGCAACGTAAACATTACAATAATATTCTGATGCAATGTAAACATTACAATAATATTCTGATGCAATGTAAACATTACAATAATATTATGATGCAATGTAAACAACATTCCAATAATAGTCTGATGCAATGTAATGTAAACATTACAATAATATTCTGTAAACAATATTCCAATAATATTATGTGAACATCATTACAATAATATTCTGTAAACAATATTCCAATAATATTCTGACGCAATGTAAACATTACAATAATATTCTGTAAACAATATTCCAGTAATATTATGCAAACAACATTCCAATAATATTCTGCCAACAACATTCCAATAATATTCTGTAAACAACATTCCAATAATATTCTGCCAACAACATTCCAATAATATTCTGTAAACATCTTTCCAATAATATTATGCAAACAACATTCCAATAATATTCTGTAAACAACATTCCAATAATATTCTGTAAACAACATTCCAATAATATTCTGTAAACAACATTCCAATAATATTCTGTAAACAACATTCCAATAATATTATGCAAACAACATTCCAATAATATTCTGCCAACAACATTCCAATAATATTCTGTAAACAACATTCCAATAATATTCTGCCAACAACATTCCAATAATATTCTGTAAACATCTTTCCAATAATATTCTGCCAACAACATTCCAATAATATTCTGTAAACAACATTCCAATAATATTCTGTAAACAACATTCCAATAATATTCTGCAAACAACATTCCAATAATATTCTGCAAACAACATTCCGATAATATTCTGCCAACAACATTCCAATAATATTCTGTAAACATCATTCCAATAATATTCTGTAAACATCATTCCAATAATATTCTGCCAACACCATTCCAATAATATTCTGTAAACATCATTCCAATAATATTCTGTAAACAACATTCCAATACAATTCCAACCAAATATGGGAATATATTGGGAATAATATATTCTCAATTATATGGAAATAACAGTATGCTCATTATGGAATATTCAGAAACAGAATTGTCATAAATCCGCAATGTTGGTCTGATATCCTGATCAAGAAATTAAGATAAAAATCTAAATTAAGATTCAAATAAAATTGACCAGGTCGACTAGTAGCGATGTGTCAGCAGACTTATCACCACAGATCAAGAATATTACATTATTTGTGATTTCTATGCGCTTTACTGGCACAAGGGGCTTTCCTTTCATGATGTGTAATAAAAGTGAATCCTGCAGTACAAATGATATTTTTATTGTTTAGGTGTGTGATTGTGGAGGAGCTAGATATCTATTCTATGAGTGTTGAATGGGCTTCAGTCTATGCCTGGTCTGTAGGCGCTGTACATATGTGACTAGTTTCAGCAAACTAGACGTATGTCGCATGTCACAACTTCACAGGAGCGCTATTTGAACATTTATTTTTCATCAAAATGTGTTTTTTGGCCAGAAAAGCGTTCTGGAACATGTGAACTTTCATGTGCTTTAATAACAAACTTGTATTCCATCCATAAATATGAATAAAATTGTTAAATTACGAGCCTAGATGGCTTAGCCACAAAAAAAAGACAGGAACCTTCCCGTTAGCCATGATTGGCTGAGATAATGGATGGGCTGGACATGCCAGGAGATGAGTTTGGATTGGTCTGCCAGGTAGCATGCTTCTGTCTATAACGTGAGCAGTTCAGTATGTGCTGACAGTCCTTTCTACCGTGCTGTTTTTAAAGATAAAACGTTATCCACCAAGAACTACAAAATTATTGGATAAAAAAAACGCGCCCGTTTTAAGCGCAATATTTTGTCACGAAAAGATGCTCGACTATGCATATAATTGACAGCTTTGGAAAGAAAACAGTCTAACGTTTCCAAAACTGCAAAGATATTATCTGTGAGTGTCACAGAACTCATTCTACAGGCGAAACCAAGATGAAACTTCAAACAGGAAATGAGCAGAATCTCTGAAGCTCTGTTTTCAAATGTCTCCTTATATGGCTGTGAATGCAGCAGGAACGAGCCTGCGCTTTCTGTCATTTCTTCAAGATGTCTGCAGCATTGTGACGTATTTGTAAGCATATCATTGGAAGATTGGCCATAAGAGACTACATTTTCCAGGGGTCCGCCCGGTGTCCTTTGTCTAAATTTGTGCGTAATCTTCAGTTGCGGTCATTTTCTCCTGGGATTCAGAACAGAAAGCACACTTCCAAGAAGGAAATATCATCGAAGAGATATGTGAAAAACACCTTGAGGGTTGGTTCTAAACAACGTTTGCCATGTTTCAGTCGATATTATGTAGTTAATTGGAAAAAAGTTAGGCGTTTTGAAGACAAAATTTTCGGGGTTTTTTGGTAGCCAAACGTGACGCACCAAACGGAGCAATTTCTCCTAAACAAATAATCTTTCAGGAAAAACTGAGCATTTGCTATCTAACTGAGAGTCTCCTCATTGAAAACATCTGAAGTTCTTCAAAGGTAAGGATTTTATTTGAATGATTTTCTGTTTTTTGTGAAAATGTTGCCTGCTAATGCTAACGCTAAATGCTACGCTAGCTGCGCTAGCTGTTACACAAATGCTTGCTTTGCTATGGTTGAGAAGCATATTTTGAAAATCTAAGATGACAGTGTTGTTAACAAAAGGCTAAGCTTGAGAGCTAGCATATTAATTTCATTTCATTTGCGATTTTCATGAATAGTTAACGTTGTGTTATGCTAATGAGCTGCGGGGATAATTACACTCCTGGATACAGGTTTTTTTTCGTAGCTAAACGTGACGCACCAAACGGAGCGATTTCTCCTAAACAAATAATCTTTCAGGAAAAACTGAGCATTTGCTATCTAACTGAGAGTCTCCTCATTGAAAACATCTGAAGTTCTTCAAAGGTAAATGATTTTATTTGAATGATTTTCTGGTTTTTGTGAAAATGTTGCCTGCTGATGCTAACGCTAAATGCTACGCTAGCTGCGCTAGCTGTTACACAAATGCTTGTTTTGCTATGGTTGAGAAGCATATTTTGAAAATCTGAGATGACAGTGTTGTTAACAAAAGGCTAAGCTTGAGAGCTAGCATATTAATTTCATTTGCGATTTTCATGAATAGTTAACGTTGCGTTATGGTAATGAGCTTGAGGCTGTATTCACGATCCCGGATCCGGGATGGCTCGACGCAAGAGGTTTTTAACAGGCGATATCGACAGATCAGTAGGAAAAAGTTAAGGGCAATTTTCTGCACACGCCATGGTCAATGTGAACCGGGGTGACTTGGCACAACGCTGGCCAAACAAGATGAACCTACAAACAAAACAGAGTTACATGGTTCCAGTCTGCCGTGAAGTGTCCAGCCATGCATACGGGTAAGGGTCTAGCTATATATTCAGATATAAGTTTCAAATTTAGTCAGAAAGTTGTTTTTATTGCAAGTTAAATTGTACTGTTAGTAAGGTAGCAAACTTTCTGTCTCGCTAGCTAAAGGTACGTGTATGATCTGTAATATTATTTGAATCAGAAATCTAGTTATAGCCTAACATTGAACCTAGTTTGTTAGCTTGAGCTACCTGCAGATTCATACTACGGCTATGCCGGTTCATTGTTTAGCTAGCTGTCTAGCTAGCTACATGTCAAAAGACTCCACTGGGTTATTGCATGACCAATCAAATTAGCCAGCTGTGTCTGGGGGTGATTACAGCCATCTATTGTATTTCATTTTATATTTTTTTGCTCCCCAATTGTTAGTAGTTACTCTCTTGTTTCATCACTGCAACTCCCGTATGGACTCCGGAGAGGCACGTGTCCTCCGCAGCACAACCCACACTGCTTCTTAACACAGCACGCATCCAACCCGGAAACACCTGACCTGGTCAGCGTGCACTGTGCCTGGCCCGCCACATGAGTCGCTAGTGCACGATGGAACAAGGATATCCCTGCCAGACAAAGCCTCCCTAACCCAGACGACGCTAGGCCAATTGTGCACCACCCCATGGACCTCCTGGTCGCGGCCAGCTGCGGCAGAGCCTGGGCTTGAACCCAGTCTCTGGTGGCACAGCTAGCACGGCAATGCAGTGCCTTAGATGCAATGCCACTGCGCCACCCGGGAGGCCCTCATCTATTGTATTTCATGAACATGTGACTCATCCGCTTAGTGTCAGGTAAGTGGATGAAAAAAACAGAGTTACCTGACACTAAGTGGATGAGTCACATGACACATGTTCATGAAATACAATAGATGTAATAATGATCAAATATTTTTATCTGGACACGTTCTGTTGTTGATATTGCTACTATGTACGTAACCACTTCACTGTAACATTTACACCTTCTGTATCCTGTGCATGTGACAAATACACCTTTCAATGTTATTTTATATAGCGTGTGTTTACCACATGGCTTCACATGTGAACCTTTAAAGAGATGGGTGGGGCTGAGGCTTAAGAGGGTGTGAACGACGCTGAATGGATGGAGACAAAGAAGAGCTCTCCAGTAGGCACCAGAACATTCAAGGCCATTTTCAAAAAAGTGAGGTTACAAGTTTCTCAACTTTCAAAGCAGAATGACTTTCCATTGATCCTCAACTGCAGTGTATGATATATCATTCTCTACCTTTATCCAATGTAAAAAACACAATAAATATTTTGCTACTTACGACCGAATCGAGGTGGTCGGTCACATATCTCAGCTTTCATGGAGCAATCAATATACATATGAATGCAGGGAAATACACATACATGTACACACACACACACACACACACACACACACACACACACACACACACACACACACACACACAAACACACAATAACATACAATGCACACAATCATGCACACCAAGCATTAACAAGAATACAACATGAACACAACACACACACAGTAACTCACTCCAGGGTTGGGGTTAATTCCACAAATTGTATTTCAATCAAATTCTCTCTCTCCCTATAAATCCAGGCAAAATACTGTATAACAAACGTCATAGAAGAAAAATTCTAACATTTGCAACAACAAAAAAATCATGAAAAATACAACACTAATATACAGTATTTTAATAACATAAGTATTCAACCAGTCAATAAATGTTAGAATCACCTTTGAGAGCAATTACAGCTGTGAGTCTTTCTGGGTAAGTCTCTAAGAGCTTTGCACACCTGGATTGTACAATATTTGCACATTGGTCTTCTAAAAATTCTTCAAGCTCTGTTAAGTTGGTTGTTGATCATTGCTATACAGCCATTTTCAAATCTGCCATAGATTTTCAAGACAATTTTAGTCAAAATTGTAACAAGGTCACTCCGGTGTATATTTGGCCTTGTGTTTTAGGTTATTGTCCTGCTGAAAGGTGAATTTGTCTCCCAGTGTCTGGTGGAAATCAGACTAAACCAGGTATTCCTCTAGGTTTTTTTAAACCTAAAAAACTCTGTTGTCCTTGCCGATGACAAACTATTTTTTAATTATAGCAGACTCGTGGATACACTTTGAATTGATTTAGTGTTGTTTACACTGTTCCAAATGGTTAGAAAAAATATGATAATGTAATCTAACAGAACCTGTGAGGCACACATAATACTCACACAGCGCTTGCTCCTATACCCTCCTTTGTCTGGATCTCCAGTCATCTCCACAACTAAGTCAAATGTCTTCCACACATCTGACTTCCCCTTTCCTTCCTCAGCAACCAGTAAACGTTCACCCATTTTGAGTTTCTGTTTCACATCCTCTACATCCATTTTGCTGTCACATGTGTTAAGAGAGTTTGTTCTACCCAATTTATTGATGTGATTCTGATATTTGTCACGTGCATGCAATGCATACTGTGCATGTTTCACGTAAAGAGAGCAAGGGTTGAGGGAATAGCAAATGTTTTTCCTAAATAAATTTGGGATTTCGGTAACAGAGCTTTTCAGTCATAGCAAACAAGTAAGAAACAAAATGGCTGTAATTATCGTGCAGCTTCAGCACGGACAGCGCAATAATCACTTGTTGTGCTGTGGTGCCTGTTCGCTGCATCAGGGAGGAGAGAGAGACAACGTGCGCCAGTCACAAAGGCATTCAGTGTCATTTTTTGTTAACACAGGGTTGCCATCGGGCTCCCTTTTGAGTCATTTGTGTGTCTTAATTATTTAATCAAACAGTGCGCTTAAAGCATCAGACAAGCTCAGTGCATATAGTTGATTGGTTCGATAGAACAGACAGCTCTTGGACGACCAACATTTGCTTTAGTCGGGACAACCTGAAGAGGGACCCATTTTAAAATCATCATGTAATGGGTTATCTCCTCTCGATAGAGTCACGTTGCCATTTTGGTAGATACACTGTGATAGGGGCCTGGTTTGCGTACCAAATCACACACCCAAAATCACACACTTGCCATTGTAGTGCACTACTTTTAACCACACCATGGTAGAACAATGTCAGTTTAGATACACTCTTATTCATAGTGGACAAATCAAATGACATCACTGCCATAAATTAAAGGGCGTGTGTGTGTGTGTGTGTGTGTGTGTGTGTGTGTGTGTGTGCCATAACCATAACCCCAATTACCCATGGCAGAGAAGCATGTATGTTTTCTGCATCACGGTCACCACATCCAGCTGGGGCCAGTATAGTCAGTGACCCATATACAATACATCTCTCTGTCTCTGCTGTACTCCCTCTCTCCCACTGCTGCTCTTTCTCTCACTCTTTGCTCCTAAGCCTTCCTGTCTCTCACTCTCCTTCTTTTTTTCTGGTCTCTCTCTCCCTTCTCTCTCTCTCTATTTGCCTCACTCTCTTTCTGGCACCAGTATTTTCTCTCTCCATCTACTACAACTCTCTCTCTCTCTCTCTCTCTCCCTCCCATTCTCTCAATTTTAATTTTATTGGCATGAGAAACATATGTTTACATAAACAAAGCAAGTGACATAGATAATAAACAAAAGTGAAATAAACAATAGAACATATAAAGTAAACATTACAACATAAAGTAGACATTTCAAATATCATATTATGTCTATATACAGTGTTGTAATGACGTGCAAATAATTAAAGTACAAAAGAGAAAATAAACAAACATAAATATGGGTTGTATTTACAATTGTATTTGTTCTTTACTGATTGTGTGACGGATCCCTCCGGTACTGCTGATCATTCCATTCACCAGTTCCGGAGATCTACTTTACCAGCTTTCTAGGCGTCACTGAATTGGTTTCCTTACTACCAACCCCGGACTGTCTTGTCTCATTACGCACACCTAGATCCCATTCCCACGGATTAGTATGTTATATATGTGCCGTCTGTTCCCCATTGTCCTTGTCGGTTATTGTTCCCATGTCCGTTGGTCTTTTGAGTACCAGTGCGTTGTTGTTTTGGCTTTCGTGCTAGGTGTATTGTGCACTTGCAATTTCGGGGTCTCGTCCTGTGTAGTGTTATTACGGGTCTCGTCCTGTGTAGTGTTATTACGGGTCTCGTCCTGTGTAGTGTTATTTAAGGTCTCGTCCTGTGTAGTGTTATTACGGGTCTCGTCCTGTGTAGTGTTATTACGGGTCTCGTCCTGTGCAGTGTTATTACGGGTCTCGTCCTGTGTAGTGTTATTACGGGTCTCGTCCTGTGTAGTGTTATTACGGGTCTCGTCCTGTGTAGTGTTATTATGGGTCTCGTCCTGTGTAGTGTTATTTAAGGTCTCGTCCTGTGTAGTGTTATTTCGGGTCTCGTCCTGTGTAGTGTTATTACGGGTCTCGTCCTGTGTAGTGGTATTTAAGGTCTCGTCCTGTGTAGTGTTATTACGGGTCTCGTCCTGTGTAGTGTTATTACGGGTCTCGTCCTGTGTAGTGTTATTACGGGTCTCGTCCTGTGTAGTGTTATTACGGGTCTCGTCCTGTGTAGTGTTATTACGGGTCTCGTCCTCTGTAGTGGTTTTTTAAGGTCTCTTGTTGGCCAAGATCTCACAATAAATGGCCCCATCTATCCTCCCCTCAATACGGTGCAGTTGTCCTGTCCCCTTTGCAGAAAAGCATCCCCAAAAAATGATGTTTCCACCTCCATGCTTCACGGTTGGAATTGTGTTCTTGGGGTTGTACTCATCCTTCTTCTTCCTCCAAACACGGTGAGTGGAGTTTAGACCAAAAAGCTCTATTTTTGTCTCATCAGACCACATGACATTCTCCCATTCCTCCTCTGGATCATCCAGATGGTCATTGGCAAACTTCAGACGGGCCTGGACATGCGCTGGCTTGAGCAGGGGGACCTTGCGTGCGCTGCAGGATTTTAATCCATGACGGCTTGGTGTGTTACTAATGGTTTTCTTTGAGACTGTGGTCCCAGCTCTCTTCAGGTCATTGACCAGGTCCTGCCATGTAGTTCTGGGCTGATCCCTCACCTTCCTCATGATCATTGATGCCCCACGAGGTGAGATCTTGCATGGAGCCCCAGACCGAGGCTGATTGACCGTCATCTTGAACTTCTTCCATTTTCTAATAATTGCGCCAACAGTTGTTGCCATCTCACCAAGCTGCTTGCCTATTGTCCTGTAGCCCATCCCAGCCTTGTGCAGGTCTACAATTTTATTCCTGATGTCCTTACACAGCTCTCTGGTCTTGGCCATTGTGGAGAGGTTGGAGTCTGTTGGATTGAGTGTGTGGACAGGTGTCTTTTATACAGGTAATGAGTTCAAACAGGTGCAGTTAATACAGGTAATGAGTGGAGAACAGGAGGGCTTCTTAAAGAAAAACTAAAAGGTCTGTGAATTCTCACTGGTTGGTAGGTGATCAAATACTTATGTCATGCAATAAAATGCAAATTAATTACTTAAAAATCATACAATGTGATTTTCTGGATTTTTGTTTTAGATTCCGTCTCTCACAGTTGAAGTGTACCTATGATAAAAAATAACAGACCTCTACATGCTTTGTAAGTAGGAAAACCTGCAAAACCGGCAGTGTATCAAATACTTGTTCTCCCCACTGTATATATGGGCAGGTGTATATCCCTCTGTGTTATGGTTCAGTGGACACACCTCAGTGGCAGTCAACCCCGGGCTACAAAGCCTGACACTCCAAACCGCTGACCACTATTGCTTCAGTTATACCTAGACGAACAAATACCCTGGCCCTCTCCTCTCCCTGCACTCTCACCAGGGGGACCCAGGGGTCTTCAGCTCCATTCTTGGAAAAAGCTACTGGGCTGGAACAAAAATGCACACCCATTATCTTTATAGTACTGGATTTGGAGACCCCTGGGATTCACATTGCAGTGGATAGACTTCCTACAATATGACAGACAATATCTCTACTGTCTCTCTCTCTCTCTATCCAAGACAAAGATACGGAATCGCCTTTATGAGCGTGGTGACAGTTGGCCTTGGAGAAGAGGAGGAATGGAGAAGTGGGGGTGGGGCTAGATCAATAAAGACACCTGTATATTATCTGTGACATAACATTGTCCCTGCCCAGGAGTGGTGGAACACTGCTGTGTAATCATGTGGCGGTTTCTCCATACCGAGTGTGTGTGTGTAGTAATTGAGTCGTGTTTCCCCCTACATAGTGAGAACAGTAATACCCTGCCGCTAATCATAAAGACACATGCATTAAATTCAAATTCTGTGGGGGAATAATGACTGGAGAGCAATACAGAGAGCAAACTCTGTCAACCGTGTGTGTGTGCATGTGTGTGCACGTGTGTTGGCATCAGGAAAATATAGGATGTGGTGTGTGTGTGGGGGGGGGGTGGGCGTTGTGGTATGACGGTGGGCCAAGCTGGTTTCAACATGATATAAATGGCTTTTGTTACAACAATACAAATATTTTCCGAGATGTGAGATAATTATCTTGTTCTCTGTAACATCGTATCGCATTGGAATCGTGATTTTACATACTTTCGAGGAAAATAAGGCACGTTTCTCGACACATTAGCAACCGTGTGAAGCAGCATGACAACGTGAGCGGGATTGGTCAACAGTCTACTCGGTGGGGCGTTATACGTTTCTTCATTCATTGGATTCCTATCTCCTTTCTATAATATCTCTGGCAACGGCACCATGGGAATGCACCCTGGACTAAAGAGGCACACAAGTAAGAAAAACGTGCTGGACCCTCGTTAAATGACACATTTCTCGAGGTAGGGATATCGCAAAAATATGATCAATGGCTCATTCGAGAGAAGACATCCTCTCGTGTTACGACATCGGACAGTAATCTGACATGTACTGTATGAGTGATTAAAAAGTCCTTTCCTATTGACTTTCAGTGTAGTGAGAGCGACTTTATCACGGCGCTACGTCATACCGGACGGATTTCTGCCTGCTTGAACGGCAAGAAATCAGATACACGTGAAAACATGAAATGACACAGGGAATCAATGAAACATCACTCAGAGATGCACAAAAACAATATAACATTCAAAATGGGTGAACCTTTCCTTTAAGTGGTCCAGAAAAAACTCCCTAGCAATATTATCAGTGCAAATACCCCAGAGCAGGATGCTGTGAGCTACTACCTATTTTTTCTACTCCGTTACACAGACCACACGAAATGGGGTTCGAACCCAAGTCTCCAAAGACTGTGAGCCCATCGAGTTAAAGTCTTAACTAGGCCGTGAGCTACCACAGTCTTCTACTTCTGTAACACGTGTCCTTTAGCCAATGAATGGGTTTCTATTTGTTGCCGTTGTCCATTAGGCCTTCGTTTCCATGTTGTTGCTTGATATGTATGATTACTCTTATCGCTAAATGCACTGTTGGTTTAGTTCAGAGGAGAGCCCGGGCTGCTACCATTTCTGACAGCGTATCCTGGCACACATTTTAGTTGCACTTATTTGTTGTCTTGAATATCTTACCTCTATTCACTTGTGCGACTTTGTATTACTCCCACAAGTTACTGTTAGACTCCGACTAATACTGCAAAACATAATTGAGACAAATGAACTCCATTGTAGAATGTAGAGATGCAATACATCAAGTGGTATATTACAAGAAATGCTTGTACTGTAGATGTGAACTGTATAGAACTGTTTGTCGCTCGATTCAGTGTATACTACAGATAATACAGATACTAGTACCCTGTTATTTATCCCATTGTAAGTGTACTGCACTTAACTTCCAACGGTGTACTGTGTGGGGGGGGGCTCTTTTTAAGTAGGGTGACACAAAGGGCCCAGTGCTCTAAGGATGAGGACACGATGTAGGTGGCCATGGCAACTGTACCATTACTGCACAAAGCAAGCTAGCAAACACACACACACACACACACACACACACACACTTCCCACACACACCTCTCTCACACACACACACACACACACACACACACACACACACACACACACACACACACACACACACACACACACACACAAGGACACAAACAAAACCAACTGCTATTCCAAACACACACAGACAAACAAACACGAACTTTCACACACAAATATACTCACACATCAACATATACACTATTTAACCCTGCACTTCCACAAAAGCTAGTAAGGTAACGCAAGAAAACTGGCTAAATATGGTAAACCCACATTTAACCAAACATGGCATGTGCATCCTAACCAATGATGTCCTTGTGCTTGTACACACACTCCAAAATGTCTGTGAATATTTCATGTTTGCAGCGTTTTAATGATCTCTGGCCAGGTAACACAACGCTAATTATTTGGGGGTATAACGCTGACTCATCTCTGCTGTGCTATACCTAGCTTCCTCACACACACAAACACACACACACGCACAACCACACGCACACAAACACACATACTCTTACCACAAAACTAACAACCTAACC
The DNA here is from genome assembly GCF_045791955.1 of Oncorhynchus clarkii lewisi. Taxonomy (NCBI): domain Eukaryota; kingdom Metazoa; phylum Chordata; class Actinopteri; order Salmoniformes; family Salmonidae; genus Oncorhynchus; species Oncorhynchus clarkii. Next base: position 19,532,373 of record NC_092155.1, read on the forward strand.
TCAGCCCTTCCTCCTCCTCTCCTCCATCCTCCTCTCTTAATCCCTCCATCACCCCCCCTTCCTCTACCCATCCATCTAATTAAATACATTTTATGAGGCTATATATAGTAAAGTGTCAGTGAGATAAAATATTTAAATTAGTGGGTGTCATCCTGATTTTGAAGTGTATAAAGTCGTCCGCCATGGTTTTGGCAGAGATTACCAGTATATGAATATGCAGACTGTAATTTGACTGATGAGAGATAGGGAAGTGTGTGTGTTGTCCTACATGTGTGCAAGCATGCTTGGGTGCATACTGCTATGTGTCACTGTTGAGAAAGCCTATATGTATGTGGGACGGACGGCAAGGGAGAGGAGGGGAAGAGAGGGGGGAGGATTTGGTTAAAAACATTTTTTTCTCACAAATACAGTAGCGGTTCATAAATACAAAGTGATGTGGATCTGGAAATGCCATATTGAAAGGACTTAAATAAAATATGACAGGAGTGCAGAGCCAGGCCCAGCACACAGCTCGCAGTGTGTGTGTGTCTATGTATGTCCCTATGTGTGTGTGTGTGTGAGTGTCTAAAGAGCAGTGCACTGCAGCAGCTACAATACCCTTGGGTGGTAAGGAGCTCCCCTTTTTGTAAACATAAAGATTCAACATCCTCTATTAATGCACACAAGTAATTCTCCTTCATCCTCATTTGAGTGATGGTGTGCAGCCAACCAAGACAGAAGAGAGAAGAATGGGCGGAATAAGAAGAGGAAGAATAAATAACAGCAATGTTAGGAGTAGAAATGTGAACAAATTAGCTTTTTACCACCTGAGGAACAATGCCACGGTGTGGCCGTTTCTCTCTCATGCTGATACAGAGAGACTCATCCATGCTTTTATTACAAGCAGGCTTGACTACTGTAATGCTCTCCTGTCTGGTCTACCCAAGAAAGCCATTGGTCAACTGCAAAACATACAGAATGTTGCAGCGCGGGTACTGAGCTCGACCAGTCGGAGAGAACACATTACACTGGCCGCCTGTGAATTCATTTTAAGATTTTTCTATTGGTTTTTAAATCAATCCATGATTGTGCACCCCAATACATGTCATATATGCGTTTAAGTTACATACCCAGTAGGTCCCTCAGGTCCTCTGACACAGGCCGTTTAACTATCCCAAAGCCTAAGACCAAGAGGCATGGAGGGGCAGCCTTTAGTTACTATGCCCCCAGCCTCTGGAATAGCCTGTCAGAGAACCTGAGGAGGGCCGAAACTGTGGACATATTTATAAGAGATCTTAAAACACACCTTTTGAGCTTTGCTTTTCCTCGGGGTGCTTTTTAGTCCAGTTTTTGTCAGTATTTAGTTGTTTTTTTTATCTTATGTTGTGTAGTAAATATTTCAGCTTTAATTTTCATAGTTTTTTCCTGTTAAATACATTGTGTTGCATTCCATGTCTGAAATGTATATAAATAAAGCCAGATTTTATTTGATTTCCCTTCTAAAAGGTTGTGGAGTTTCCATGGTGTGGCGTCTGTCTGGTCTTCCTAAAAGGTTGTGGAGTTTCCATGGTGTGGCGTCTGTCTGGTCTTCCTAAAAGGTTGTGGAGTTTCCATGGTGTGGCGGTTGTCTGGTCTTCCTAAAAGGTTGTGGAGTTTCCATGGTGTGGCGGTTGTCTGGTCTTCCTAAAAGGTTGTGGAGTTTCCATGGTGTGGCGTCTGTCTGGTCTTCCTAAAAGGTTGTGGAGTTTCCATGGTGTGGCGTCTGTCTGGTCTTCCTAAAAGGTTGTGGAGTTTCCATGGTGTGGCGGTTGTCTGGTCTTCCTAAAAGGTTGTGGAGTTTCCATGGTGTGGCGTCTGTCTGGTCTTCCTAAAAGGTTGTGGAGTTTCCATGGTGTGGCGTCTGTCTGGTCTTCCTAAAAGGTTGTGGAGTTTCCATGGTGTGGCGTCTGTCTGGTCTTCCTAAAAGGTTGTGGAGTTTCCATGGTGTGGCGGTTGTCTGGTCTTCCTAAAAGGTTGTGGAGTTTCCATGGTGTGGCGGCTGTCTGGTCTTCCTAAAAGGTTGTGGAGTTTCCATGGTGTGGCGTCTGTCTGGTCTTCCTAAAAGGTTGTGGAGTTTCCATGGTGTGGCGTCTGTCTGGTCTTCCTAAAAGGTTGTGGAGTTTCCATGGTGTGGCAGTTGTCTGGTCTTCCTAAAAGGTTGTGGAGTTTCCATGGTGTGGCGGTTGTCTGGTCTTCCTAAAAGGTTGTGGAGTTTCCATGGTGTGGCGTCTGTCTGGTCTTCCTAAAAGGTTGTGGAGTTTCTATGGTGTGGCGGTTGTCTGGTCTTCCTAAAAGGTTGTGGAGTTTCCATGGTGTGGCGGCTGTCTGGTCTTCCTAAAAGGTTGTGGAGTTTCCATGGTGTGGCGGCTGTCTGGTCTTCCTAAAAGGTTGTGGAGTTTCCATGGTGTGGCGTCTGTCTGGTCTTCCTAAAAGGTTGTGGAGTTTCCATGGTGTGGCGTCTGTCTGGTCTTCCTAAAAGGTTGTGGAGTTTCCATGGTGTGGCGTCTGTCTGGTCTTCCTAAAAGCTCGTTCTGCTTTTCAATGTTTTTCAGTTCCCTTACAGTAGTTGTGTGTGTGTGTGTGTGTGTGACTACTATGAGTGCGGCTGTGTTTAGAAATTCCACTCCACATCAAAGGAAGGGATGAGAGTTGGGCATGAAGGACACACACACAAATACACAATATGTATTTAACTAGGCAAGTCAGTTAAGAACAAATCCTTATTTACAATGACAGCCTACCAGGGAAGAGTGGGTGAACTGCCTTGTTTCCGAACAACATATTTTCACCTTGTCAGCTCTGGGATTCAATCTAGCAACCTTTCGGTTACTGATCCAACACTCTAACCACTAGGCTACCTGCCACCCCAAACACAGCCCTCATTATTAATCTCTATGCTTTCCAATAGAAAAGGATCAATCCCTCTCCTCTCTGTGTGCCAAATAGAAGTAACTAAAGATTCACCTAATAATGCTTTTTCTGTACAATTATTCTCCTCTCTTTCGCTTTTAAAGGGACTGGAGTGATGCAGAATGGAACCGAGTGGTTGCAGGAAGGAAAAGGAAGGGGGGCGGGGTGCAATCCTGAATGTGCATGTGTGTTACCTGTCAACTCTGTGCTTAATGCTCCATAATGGTTTAAATGATGTTAGGAAGAGGGTTTACATTTGAGGCAATTGCTTCTCATTGTGTGTATTAATACATAAATCGTACTGTATACTGTCATGACTGGCCAAGTCACCGGTCCAGCCAAATTATACAAATCATGACAAATAATGACTTAAAAATGGAGGGAGTCTTTCCTTTCTCTCTGTATAGCAGAACAAAGAACAGGAGAGTCGAAAAATAGTAGAGTGGTGAATCTTTTATTCCAGGAAACTTCAAATATTTTGCTTGGGGCAAATGTTATTTTGCAAAAGCACATTTTGAGAGAGAGAGAGAGAGAGAGAACAGGCTGGCCATAGAAACAGTCTGTCACAGAAAAATCTGGCTACCCAGAGAGGACAGGTTGTGCTCACTCTGGCCTCAGAGAGGTCAAGACCAAAGAGCATTTTCTCCTGCCAAAACTATACAGACTTAAGGGCAATTTTCTTCCCCAAAATGTAAAACAAATACAAACATTTTGAACCAAAATCAGAAAGGGAGAAAATCCAATATCTATTGGAACAAAAAAAACCTTTGTGACATATTAGCTGCAAAATATGTAGCTTCCTGCCACACCCAATGGGACAGCCAGTGGAACGACCAAAAATAGCAATTATTTACCTTTATTTAACTAGGCAAGTCAGTTAAGAACAAATTCTTATTTTTATTTTTCAATGACGGCCATTGCTACCTGTGTCTTTCTCACTATTTAACTATTGTCCTCATTCATTTCTTACTGTAGTGTCCTGTGTTACTACTCATTTATTTGGATTATTTTTCCTATTATTATCTATCTGCATCATAACTTATTATATGTATCTATATGTTTGCTTTGGCAATGTATGTGGTAACACCTTCATGCTAATAAAGCCATTTTAATTGAATTGAGAAAGAGGCCAGCAATAGCCTATTTTTAGTTCTCACCCCTCTATCTCTCTCTCTCTCTCCCTTCATTATTATGTGGAGTGTTGCTCTCCTCTTGGTACTGAAACACCCCTCTGCACACGGGTATTACTGTGCCTTGCCGCTCACCTCCACCACCCTGGATGGGTGGGTGTGTGCTCTCAAACCCTCACCTAACTTGAGTAGAAGAGGATGATAAGGCTGAGGGTAATTGTTATTGAGGAGCTGGATGAGAGAGTGGACTGGGAGTCTTTAGGAGTGGGTAGAGAGAGGGAGAGCAATGGGGTCCAGGTGTTGTCCACTATTTGGTTGCTTCAACACTCATTACTACCACAGAGCCCTGTCCTCCCTGCCACCTGAGCCTCCCACGACACAACACTCCACCACAGAACTACACAGCATAGCTATCGCTACTTTATCTTTCACTCTTTCCCTCTCTCGCTTTAATTTTTGAACTCTGTCCTTGGCCCCCTGCTTTCCATCTCTCTCTTTATCTGCATTGTGATGTCTATGTCCCTGGCTCTGAGTCTCTTTCTCTCTCTCTCTCTAATCCTTCCCCACACAGCTGCCTTGGCACCAGCCTTCTCATCGACAGAAAAAAATAGGGATAGCAAGAGAGGAGAGAAAGAGGGGGAAGGGAAGAAGGAGGGAAAAAGAGCAGGTCACTGGAAAAAACTGATATTATTGAAAGCCGGCATAGGAGGGATTACACATGGAAAGCCAAAGAGGACAGAGATAAAGATGGAGCTGGAGGGAATGGATGGAGTAATAAAGATGGAGCTGGAGGGGAGAGATGGAGTAATAAAGAGGGAGCTGGAGGGAATGGATGGAGTAATAAAGATGGAGCTGGAGGGGAGGGATGGAGTAATAAAGAGGGAGCTGGAGGGGAGGGATGGAGTAATAAAGATGGAGCTGGAGGGGAGGGATGGAGTAATAAAGAGGGAGCTGGAGGGGAGGGATGGAGTAATAAAGAGGGAGCTGGAGGGGAGGGATGGAGTAATAAAGAGGGAGCTGGAGGGGAGGGATGGAGTAATAAAGAGGGAGCTGGAGGGGAGGGATGGAGTAATAAAGAGGGAGCTGGAGGGGAGAGATGGAGTAATAAACAGGGAGCTGGAGGGGAGGGATGGAGTAATAAAGAGGGAGCTGGAGGGGAGAGATGGAGTAATAAAGAGGGAGCTGGAGGGAATGGATGGAGTAATAAAGATGGAGCTGGAGGGGAGGGATGGAGTAATAAAGAGGGAGCTGGAGGGGAGGGATGGAGTAATAAAGAAGGAGCTGGAGGGGAGGGATGGAGTAATAAAGAGGGAGCTGGAGGGGAGGGATGAAGTAATAAAGAGGGAGCTGGAGGGGAGGGATGGAGTAATAAAGAGGGAGCTGGAGGGGAGGGGTGGAGTAATAAAGAGGGAGCTGGAGGGAATGGATGGAGTAATAAAGATGGAGCTGGAGGGGAGAGATGGAGTAATAAAGAGGGAGCTGGAGGGAATGGATGGAGTAATAAAGATGGAGCTGGAGGGGAGGGATGGAGTAATAAAGAGGGAGCTGGAGGGGAGGGATGGAGTAATAAAGATGGAGCTGGAGGGGAGGGATGGAGTAATAAAGAGGGAGCTGGAGGGGAGGGATGGAGTAATAAAGAGGGAGCTGGAGGGGAGGGATGGAGTAATAAAGAGGGAGCTGGAGGGGAGGGATGGAGTAATAAAGAGGGAGCTGGAGGGGAGGGATGGAGTAATAAAGAGGGAGCTGGAGGGGAGAGATGGAGTAATAAACAGGGAGCTGGAGGGGAGGGATGGAGTAATAAAGAGGGAGCTGGAGGGGAGAGATGGAGTAATAAAGAGGGAGCTGGAGGGAATGGATGGAGTAATAAAGATGGAGCTGGAGGGGAGGGATGGAGTAATAAAGAGGGAGCTGGAGGGGAGGGATGGAGTAATAAAGAAGGAGCTGGAGGGGAGGGATGGAGTAATAAAGAGGGAGCTGGAGGGGAGGGATGAAGTAATAAAGAGGGAGCTGGAGGGGAGGGATGGAGTAATAAAGAGGGAGCTGGAGGGGAGGGGTGGAGTAATAAAGAGGGAGCTGGAGGGGAGAGATGGAGTAATAAAGAAGGAGCTGGAGGGGAGGGATGGAGTAATAAAGATGGAGCTGGAGGGGATGGATGGAGTAATAAAGAGGGAGCTGGAGGGGAGGGATGGAGTAATAAAGAGGGAGCTGGAGGGAATGGATGGTGTAATAAAGAGGGAGCTGGAGGGGAGGGATGGAGTAATAAAGAAGGAGCTGGAGGGGAGGGATGGAGTAATAAAGATGGAGCTGGAGGGGATGGATGGAGTAATAAAGAGGGAGCTGGAGGGGAGGGATGGAGTAATAAAGAGGGAACTGGAGGGGATGGATGGTGTAATAAAGAGGGAGCTGGAGGGGATGGATGGTGTAATAAAGAGGGAGCTGGAGGGGATGGATGGTGTAATAAAGATGGAGCTGGAGGGGAGAGATGGAGTAATACAGATGGAGCTGGAGGGGAGAGATGGAGTAATAAAGAGGGAGCTGGAGGGGAGAGATGGAGTAATAAAGATGGAGCTGGAGGGGAGAGATGTAGTAATAAAGAGGGAGCTGAAGGGGAGGGATGGAGTAATAAAGAGGGAGCTGGAGGGGAGGGATGGAGTAATAAAGAGGGAGCTGGAGGGGAGAGATGGAGTAATAAAGAAGGAGCTGGAGGGGAGGGATGGAGTAATAAAGAGGGAGCTGGAGGGGAGAGATGGAGTAATAAAGATGGAGCTGGAGGGGAGAGATGTAGTAATAAAGAGGGAGCTGGAGGGGAGGGATGGAGTAATAAAGAGGGAGCTGGAGGGGAGGGATGGAGTAATAAAGAGGGAGCTGGAGGGGAGGGATGGAGTAATAAAGAGGGAGCTGGAGGGGAGGGATGGAGTAATAAACAAGGAGCTGGAGGGGAGGGGAGGGATGGAGTAATAAAGAGGGAGCTGGAGGGGATGGATGGAGTAATAAAGAGGGAGCTGGAGGGGAGGGATGGAGTAATAAAGAGGGAGCTGGAGGGGAGGGATGGAGTAATAAAGAGGGAGCTGGAGGGGAGGGGAGGGATGGAGTAATAAAGAGGGAGCTGGAGGGGAGGGATGAAGTAATAAAGAAGGAGCTGGAGGGGAGGGATGGAGAAATAAAGAGGGAGCTGGCGGGGAGGGATGAAGTAATAAAGAAGGAGCTGGAGGGGAGGGATGGAGTAATAAAGAGGGAGCTGGAGGGGAGGGGAGGGATAGAGTAATAAAGAGGGAGCTGGAGGGGAGGGATGAAGTAATAAAGAAGGAGCTGGAGGGGAGGGATGGAGAAATAAAGAGGGAGCTGGCGGGGAGGGATGAAGTAATAAAGAAGGAGCTGGAGGGGAGGGATGGAGTAATAAAGAGGGAGCTGGAGGGGAGGGATGGAGTAATAAAGATGGAGTTGGAGGGGAGGGATGGAGTAATAAACAGTAAGCTGGAGGGGAGGGGTGGAGAAATAAAGAAGGAGCTGGAGGGGAGGGATGAAGTAATAAAGAAGGAGCTGGAGGGGAGGGATGGAGAAATAAAGAGGGAGCTGGAGGGGAGGGATGGAGAAATAAAGAGGGAGCTGGCGGGGAGGGATGAATTAATAAAGAGGGAGCTGGAGGGGAGGGATGGAGAAATAAAGAGGGAGCTGGCGGGGAGGGATGAATTAATAAAGAAGGAGCTGGAGGGGAGGGATGAAGTAATAAAGAGGGAGCTGGAGGGGAGGGATGAAGTAATAAAGAAGAAGCTGGAGGGGAGGGATGAAGTAATAAAGAAGGAGCTGGCGGGGAGGGATGAAGTAATAAAGAAGGAGCTGGAGGGGAGGGATGAAGTAATAAAGAGGGAGCTGGAGGGGAGGGATGAAGTAATAAAGAAGGAGCTGGCGGGGAGGGATGAAGTAATAAAGATGGAGCTGGAGGGGAGGGATGGAGTAATAAAGAGGGAGCTGGCGGGGAGGGATGAAGTAATAAAGAAGGAGCTGGAGGGGAGGGATGAAGTAATAAAGAGGGAGCTGGAGGGGAGGGATGAAGTAATAAAGAAGGAGCTGGAGGGGAGGGATGAAGTAATAAAGAAGGAGCTGGAGGGGAGGGATGGAGTAATAAAGAGGGAGCTGGAGGGGAGGGAGGGATGGAGTAATAAAGAGGGAGCTGGAGGGGAGGGGAGGGATGGAGTAATAAACAGGGAGCTGGAGGGGAGAGATGGAGTAATAAAGAGGGAGCTGGAGGGGAGGGATGGAGTAATAAAGAGGGAGCTGGAGGGGAGGGGAGGGATGGAGTAATAAAGATGGAGCTGGAGGGGAGAGATGGAGTAATAAAGAGGGAGCTGGAAGGGAGAGATGGAGTAATAAAGAGGGAGCTGGAGGGGAGGGCTGGAGTAATAAAGAGGGAGCTGGAGGGGAGAGATGGAGTAATAAAGAGGGAGCTGGAGGGGAGGGATGGAGTAATAAAGAGGGAGCTGGAGGGGAGGGATGGAGTAATAAAGAGGGAGCTGGAGGGGAGGGATGAAGTAATAAAGAAGGAGCTGGAGGGGAGGGATGGAGTAATAAAGAGGGAGCTGGAGGGGAGGGATGAAGTAATAAAGAAGGAGCTGGAGGGGAGGGATGGAGTAATAAAGAGGGAGCTGGAGGGGAGGGATGGTGTAATAAAGAGGGAGCTGGAGGGGAGGGATGGAGTAATAAAGAGGGAGCTGGAGGGGAGGGATGAAGTAATAAAGAAGGAGCTGGAGGGGATGGATGGAGTAATAAAGATGGAGCTGGAGGGGAGGGATGAAGTAATAAAGGAGCTGGAGGGGAGGGAGGGATGGAGTAATAAAGAGGGAGCTGGAGGGGAGGGATGGAGTAATAAAGAGGGAGCTGGAGGGGAGGGATGAAGTAATAAAGAAGAAGCTGGAGGGGAGGGGTGGAGTAATAAAGAGGGAGCTGGAGGGGAGGGGAGGGATGGAGTAATAAAGATGGAGCTGGAGGGGAGAGATGGAGTAATAAAGATGGAGCTGGAGGGGAGGGATGAAGTAATAAAGAGGGAGCTGGAGGGGAGGGATGGAGTAATAAAGAGGGAGCTGGCGGGGAGGGATGAAGTAATAAAGAAGGAGCTGGAGGGGAGGGATGAAGTAATAAAGAGGGAGCTGGAGGGGAGGGATGGAGAAATAAAGAGGGAGTTGGCGGGGAGGGATGAAGTAATAAAGAAGGAGCTGGAGGGGAGGGATGAAGTAATAAAGAGGGAGCTGGAGGGGAGGGATGGAGTAATAAAGAGGGAGCTGGAGGGGAGGGAGGGATGGAGTAATAAAGAGGGAGCTGGAGGGGAGGGATGGAGTAATAAACAGGGAGCTGGAGGGGAGAGATGGAGTAATAAAGAGGGAGCTGGAGGGGAGGGATGGAGTAATAAAGAGGGAGCTGGAGGGGAGGGATGGAGTAATAAAGAGGGAGCTGGAGGGGAGGGATGGAGAAATAAAGAGGGAGCTGGAGGGGAGGGGAGGGATGAGGTATAACGTCTCCCATCTGATATGGACGAACAAGAGAATGAGGAAAGGGGAGAATAGAAGACGGATTGGTTTACTGGGAGAAAACCATCATAAAGAGGTCTATTAAATCTGGAATCCCGAGACAGAGAGAGAGCGAGAGAGTGAGAGAGAGACAGAGAGTGAGCGAAAAAGGATTGAGTGGGAGAGAGAGATAAGTAAAGTGAAAAATGAGTAAGGTGAGAGAAAATGAGAGAGTAGGAGAGAGGAGAGCTCAGTAGATGGGGGTGTTCAGTTCAGTCTTCCCTCTAATACAATGCAATTTAAAGTAACCTATTTGGCCCATGGTGTTACAGACCAAGTAAAAAATCATTAATTAATGTAAGCCCTTCATAATGTAAAAACGCTTTTTAAAAGTCTCATGCAATTTAGGCCTGCATTGAACACCACATATAGGATACTGTAGGCTATATGATAGAAATCAAAAGCTATTTCCATGGGAAAATGCTATGGAGGGAGTCTTTCCTCCATTGGTTTAGTTGGTTGGCCTACATTATGCTCAGATAGCCACAATAGCCTATTGATTACTGTCTCAAACTGTAAGGGTACAGCCTCAGTGTTCACTGTAAATGTGCGGGAGAGGTTGCACAAAAGTTCAGGTTTCTGCTCACAAGACCTAAAATTTGCTCAGTGCCCCCAATATTGAGGGAACATTGGTGGTGAGTCCAGGAAAGCAGGCCTCTATTTCAGCGGAGACTCCCCATTTCTTATATAGTAGAACTACTTTTGACCAGCGCCCATAGGGTTCCGGTCAAAAGTAGTGTACTATAAGGCAATACGGTGCCATTTGGGATGCACCCTCTCCCTGCACCCTAGCTGCGTCCTTGAGGGCAGACAATAATGCTTACCCATCCCCATCTATTCCTAATATCTGTAGATGTTACCCACTAATATCTGCTGATGTTACCCACTAATATCTGCTGATGCTACCCACTAATATCTGTAGATGTTACCCACTAATACCTGCTGATGTTACCCACTAATATCTGCTGATGTTACCCACTAATATCTGCTGATGTTACCCACTAATATCTGCTGATGTTACCCACTAATATCTGTTGATGTTACCCACTAATATCTGCTGATGCTACCCACTAATATCTGTTGATGTTACCCACTAATATCTGCTGATGTTACCCACTAATATCTGTAGATGTTACCCACTAATATCTGCTGATGTTACCCACTAATATCTGCTGATGTTACCCACTAATATCTGCTGATGTTACCCACTAATATCTGCTGATGTTACCCACTAATATCTGCTGATGTTACCCACTAATATCTGCTGATGTTACCCACTAATATCTGTAGATGTTACCCACTAATATCTGCTAATGTTACCCACTAATATCTGCTGATGTTACCCACTAATATCTGTAGATGTTACCCACTAATATCTGCTGATGTTATCCACTAATATCTGCTGATGTTACCCACTAATATCTGCTAATGTTACCCACTAATATCTGTTGATGTTACCCACTAATATATTTAGATGTTACCCACTAATATATTTAGATGTTACCCACTAATATCTGCTGATGTTACCCACTAATATCTGCTGATGTTACCCACTAATATCTGTTGATGCTACCCACTAATATCTGTTGATACTACCCACTAATATCTGCTGATGTTATCCACTAATATCTGCTGATGTTACCCACTAATATCTGCTGATGTTACCCACTAATATCTGTTGATGCTACCCACTAATATCTGTTGATGCTACCCACTAATATCTGCTGATGTTACCCACTAATATCTGCTGATGTTATCCACTAATATCTGCTGATGTTACCCACTAATATCTGTTGATGCTACCCACTAATATCTGCTGATGTTACCCACTAATATCTGCTGATGTTACCCACTAATATCTGTTGATGCTACCCACTAATATCTGCTGATGCTACCCACTAATATCTGCTGATGTTAACCACTAATATCTGCTGATGTTACCCACTAATATCTGCTGATGTTACCCACTAATATCTGTAGATGTTACCCACTAATATCTGCTGATGTTACCCACTAATATCTGTAGATGTTACCCACTAATATCTGTTGATGTTACCTACTAATATCTGTAGATGTTACCCACTAATATCTGTAGATGTTACCCACTAATATCTGTAGATGTTACCCACTAATATCTGTAGATGTTACCCACTAATATCTGCTGATGTTACCCACTAATATCTGTAGATGTTACCCACTAATATCTGTAGATGTTATCCACTAATATCTGCTGATGTTACCCACTAATATCTGTAGATGTTACCCACTAATATCTGCCGATGTTACCCACTAATATCTGCTGATGTTACCCACTAATATCTGCTGATGTTACCCACTAATACCAAAAACAACACAGAAGAAACCGAAACCGTGACGTTCTGGGCTGCTCACAGGCAGCTACACAAAAACAAGATCCCACAAACAGGTGGGGAATGGCTGCCTAAATATGATCCCCAATCAGAGACAATGATAGACAGCTGCCTCTGATTGGGAACCATACCAGGCCAACAAAGAAATAGAAAACATAGATTACCCACCCTAGTCACACCCTGACCTAACTAAATAGAGAATAAAAGGATATCTAAGGTCAGGGTGTGACACCCACTAATACAACTATGGGCCTAGTGGTAAAACAATGGCCATTTTTTGTTGTAAATTATTATAACAAAACAGCAGCTAAAAGATAAACAGCTATAATAAACCTTGGCTACAGTTTCTCCAGGACCTCTTATCTTCTCTCCTCTTATCTTCCCCAAGACCTCTTACCCTCTTATAGTCTGGTCACACATCTGTTTTCTCCTGTGTTAGCTATCTCCTATGGTCAATGTCATACCAAACAACTACAGGAGTTGGCTGTACAGCTCAAACAGATCTGGGACCAGGCTAACACTCATAGCACCCTATTCCCTATGTAGTGCACTACTTTTGACCAGGGCACTATGGGCTCTAGTGCACTGTAGGGAATAGAGTGCCATTTGGGACACAGCCATAAAAGTTATTATACTGGCCCTCATACAACCCTCATCCTGATCCACAGTCAGTGAAGCATCTGCAGGTTATCATCATCACCTTTCCCCGAAGAGGGTAAATACCAGCTACTTCATATTTAACTAGAAGCCATCTTGACACGACACTACTTTGACCGGTCGTACTTGCGGTGTGTGTGTGTGTGTGTGTGTTTGGTCGTACTTGTGGTGTGTGTGTGTCTGGTCGTGCTTGTGGAATAGTTAGCTTGTTGAAGAGCAGGGTGAGAACTATGGAGAGGCCTCTCCAGGACCAGGGGTGGTGGTTGAGGTGCTCTGTACTGACCCTGGGTGACTGATGTCTGGGCTGAGTTGCCAGTGTCTCCCCCTGGAGTACTGGAGCTCCACTGGAGGAAATGAAGAGGTAGGTAAAGTGGAGCTTAGAGACCATGAGGATTTAGTCCTGCACAAATGTTTTACCTATTGTGGAAAACCTTTGTCAAGGTGTAAGACTCTTTGTCGACGATTCTGTCAAGTTCATATTCTTTCAAAAGATGTCTGGGTTCACAAAACACACTTCTGTCTATACCCTTTACTTCATCAGTGATAAGCCTCTCATACACTAAAACCAGACCGGACTCAACTCCCTTGGGTTGGTGGATCTTGAACACACAGGTTCACATTCAATCACATTCACACTTCACTAACCACTTGCCTGCCACAACACGTCCCATGAAGAAAGGTGTGACTTCACAATCTCGGTGTGATATGTCATCACACAAGGCCATGATCAGATGTCCGTGTGCGTATTTGCAAACAGGAATGAGCTAACACACGGCCAATATATACGGAGGCAGTGAGCAGCAGTGCTAATCTAGGATCATATACTCAGATCCATTATGATCTAAAAGCCAAAACTGATCCTAGAACACGAGTCCTGCTCTGACACCCTTTATAAATACATGCCCAAACTGATCCTAGAACACGAGTCCTACTCTGACACCATTTATAAATACATGCCCAAACTGATCCTAGAACAGGAGTCCTACTCTGACACCCTTTATAAATACATGCCCAGACACAGGACGTTAACCCAGGAACATGGCGCCAACACTTCCCCTCTTCCCTCCCAAAGACGCCAGCCCGCTACCTCATCCAAAACTCATAAACATAGAACACTGACTAATAACTTTAATAGAGTGGTACGTCTAAGAGCTTGACAAGCCATTAAAGCCTGAAAAATGAATATGGCCGCTACTAAAAGTGTAATACTAATAGGTCCACCAGCTGGGAGGGAGAGTGCTGCTGAGGTGAAGACAGCTGGCTCAGCCTGACAGCATCGACCATGTGACGGTGAAGGGGAACTGAGATTCTCATATAGTACACAGGTGGATTGGAGGAACTTAGTTGCCGCTAACCACAGATGTAGGACAATATTACTCTCACCCTCAGCAATTAGAGATCTAAAAAATATTTGACCCTGTAACTGTTTTTAGGGGAAACACAGGGGCTATCTGTGGTGTATCCAACATGAAGACCAATTCAGAGCAATCATATAGACATGACACGGTACTCAATTCCACATGATATATCGTCCTCACTCAGGGCTCCCGAGTGGCGCAGCGGTCTAGAGGCGTCACTACAGACCCAGGTTCGAGTCCAGGCTGTATCACAACCGGCCGTGATTGGGAGTCCCATAGGGCTGCGCACAATTGGACCAGCGTCATCCGGGTTTAGCTGGGGTAGGCTGTCATTGTAAGTAAAACATTTTTTTTAACTGACTTGCCTAGTTAAAAAAAGGTTTAATAAAATATATACAAAGCATCTTGTGTCTTTCACATAGTACATTTCTATCTGTCTAGAATTTATTGTTCTGTACCAGTGAGTATAAACCCCTTAAGCTCTGTGCCCTGCTTATTTGAATGGCAGGAGTAATGAGATTAATTGCAGAAGGTTCCATTGGCCAATGCCCAGGGTTTTCCAACGATCCCTCCCTGCACCAGTTGCTGCTCTGTATCGACTGATCTAGCCGAGTCGTTGTTTCTCTCCCCTTTCGACACAAAAAGGAGAGGGAACCGGACCTGCTTTCACGTTTAGGCTTCAAAGGATAATTGGGATTTAAATCAAAGGACTGCTGCCATTTTTGGACGGATTCATTACATAGATTTTACGCAACTACCAAAGACTGATTACTGGATGGTAATAGAGAAAGATATTAATTCAATCCATCTATATTTCAGGTTATTGGACAGTAATGGACTGGTCTGAATCTGAAGTGAAGCAGCTTCAGTTGGCCTAGATTTCAGTAAAAAGCCAGCCAGCGAGACAGACTGACAGCTAGGCCGTGCCCGTAACAGGAATGTTATGGCATCTGTCACTAAACCCCTCCTCCTATCTCCATCGCTGCACCATGACCCTTGACACCGAACTTCTGCTTCCTCCTACTGCCATGAAGCGACGGATCACGGCCCACATTCTAGAATCGAGTCTAATTGAAGCTTTTCATTATGTCAGAGATTATAGAGATAGATCATAGCTAACACTAACAGGAAATAGCTAGCTATATCTGAAGGATTACTGAGGTTCAGGTCTTGATATCGTTATTATTGAGCTTTAGATAACAGCATAGTAGTTTAAACTATCGCCAGTCAACGTCTAGTTGAGCATAGAAAATGCCAACTGTGATGAAAATCACAACTTGAGTTCATACTGCAACTATAAATACACTATATAGACAAAATGTGGACCCCCTTCAAATTGGCGTCTTGGGACTCGTCTGAAGTCGGTACAGCCGATCTGCCAACTGTCTGTAGCATCTGAACAGTTTGGGCAACACACTAATATGAGCCCTCTGTGTAAAGGTGACTCTCACCAACACATATATACCCTCAAGGAACACGTTTGCACTAGGACACCCACAGGTCACAAGACTCATCTGAATGTCCCACGGTACCAGCTTGGACTGTTTAGAGCCCCCCCAAAAAATATTCTGGTCTTTCTTATACCTCTCAGATATATCACAGACACTTCAGAACAAACTTCCTTTAGATTTTTTTGGGGGGGACTATCTGTTGTTTCATGAAGTGAATCTGTTATTCAATGGTAATAGCAGTAAGGCCCAAAATAATTTTTCATCAAACAAATCCCCAGTCCTTAACGATTACAAGCATACCCATAACATGCTTAAAAATATGGAAAATGGTACTCAGTAATGTGTTGGATTTGCCCCAAACAAATGGACAAAAATTGCATTGCCACATTATTTGCAGTATAACTTTAGTTCCTTGTTGCAAACAGGATGCATGTTTTTATTCTATACAGGCTTCTTTCTTTTCACTCATTTATGTTATTATTGTGGTATGAATACGATGTTGTTGATCCATCCTCAGTTTTCCTCTTTCACAGCCATTCAACTCTGGAACTGTATTAAAGTCACCATTGGCATCATGGTGAAATCCCTGAGCGGTTTCCTTCCTCTCTTGCATCTGAGTTAGGAAAGACACCTGTATCTTTGTAGTGAATGGGTGTACTGATACACCATCCAAAGTGTAATTAATAACGTCACCATGCTCAAAGGGACATTCAACGTCCACTTTTTACATTTTTACCCATCTACCAATAGGTGCCCTTCTTTGTGAGGGAATGGAAAACTTCCCTGGTCTTTGTGGTTGAAGCTGTGTTTTAAATTCACTGCTAACTGTAGGACCTTACAGATAATTGTATGTGTGGGGTACAGAGATGAGGTAGTCATTCACACACATACACATTCAAATCATGTCAAAGACAATTATTGCACACAGAGTCCATGCATTTTTTGCCATAACATAGGGGTTGAACACTTACTGACTCAAGACAACATTTTGAAAAACATAATTCCACTTTGACCTTATGTGCGTAGGCCAGTGACAAAAACATCTCAATTGAATCCATTTGAATTCAGGCTGTAACACAACAACATGTGGAAAGATTCAAGGGGTGTGAATACTTTCTGAAGCCAATTTTCTAACTAGTTTTCACTGGGAAGGCAGATTAGCGTTATTATCAAAAGAAATCCGCAAATGACGTCACTTTTGTTTTGATCCGACTTCCCTGTGGTCCTTGAACGGGACGCCTGGCTCATTCCCTGGGAGGCGGCCCCATTCCAAAACGAACGCAAGGAGAACACACCTACGCGGGCGCCTGGGCCAGATTATTTGAGTCCCCTTAATAAAGGGAAGTGGAAGTGGAAGGAGGTAGCGATTTGCAAATGGAGCTTGGCAAAAGGGGGCACGATTTGTTGACATAGTTGTAATCCAAACCCAACCTTCATTCGTTGTGGCGCGTTGAGGTCCCAAACACAGTTTTAAACTAACTTTATCACCAAAATGATCCTATTTTCACTTTGTAGTCAGTTTTGACACAAGAATGAATACATGTTTCGGACTGATATCGATGCCACATAGGCTGTTTTCAAAGGGATTGGTTGCTTTTTAGTGGCAGTTGCTCTTTAACAGAATGGGTGTCATCCCATACACACACCAACACTCACACACACAGCTACCTCCATGGCTTGTAACTGATGAAACAAGTCTCTCTTTCTCTGAGATACTCCCACACTCAAGGATAGCAGTGGGGTGAGTCGTAAACTACATGGGTAGTGGGAGAGTACTTCTTGTAAACTGCTCCTAAAGAAAGAGGCAAACATGCAGGTTCACACACACCCCTAAGTTGGATCAATCAATGGATGGTTGGTAGTTCAGAGAGCACCAAGAGTGTGATCACCGGATTGACTCACAGGAGGAGGAATAACAACCTGTTCTCTTTCCCACTCTCCGTCTCTCTCCCCCTTTCTCCTTATCCCTCCGTTACTGGGTCCTTCTCCTCCTCTGTCACCTATTGCTTCTACCATCTCTCTTCATCCACCCATCTCTCTCTCTCTCTCTATTCCTTGATCCTCTGTTCTATTAACCCTTCACTCTCTCCGTTATTTGGTTCCCTGGATTCATGCTTCACTTACTGTACTCAAGTCATCTTGTCTTTGACTGGCTCCTCTCTATTGTACCTCTCACATCCTCCATTCTCCTTTGTTGCCAATCACTTTTACCATTCCCTTTCTATAAGATGCTTTTCAATCTCTATATACTTCCAACAACCCTTTTCTCCTCCATCCCTCTATACATCAAACAGTTCTTTCTTCAATGCATCATTCATGATTTTGTTATTTAATGCACTCTCTCGCTCTCTCTGTCTCTTTCTTACTGGTAGCTATCAAGTACTCCTTTCTCCCTGCTTTACATGCATTTTATCCTTTTAATGACTAGCCTCTATTCCTGTTGCCACTCCATCCCCTTTTCATAATGTACCCTGCAACAACCTCTTGCTTTCTCTCCCTCTCTGGGTCTCTCCCTCCCCCTTGTTCCTCTACCCCCCCCCCCCCCCTCCCTCTCTTCTCCCTGAGGTGAGCCGGTGGTAACGCCGAGCCCAGGTCGGTAATGGTGTAATCCTTTCACATCTCGCTCTCGCTCCCACTGTCTCTCCGTCTCGCTCTCGCTCTCTCTCTCTCTCTCTCTCTCTCTCTCTCTCTCAATCCTCTCTCTCTCCCTCCCCCTCCCTCTTTCTCTCAATCCTCTCAACGGTCAAGCAGCAACTGTCATTATCTACAGCCCTATAAAATCTGTTGTATTTTTTGCCTGATTCGTTTTCTTCTCAAAATTTCGTGTTTCTCAGTTTTGTTTTTCCAGGTTTCTGTTTTTCCCCATTTGTTTTTGGTTTTAGCTCTAAAAATCACACTTTTAATTAATAGAAAAACAACAAAAATGTGATGTTGTAAGTCCACACTTGTAAGTCCAGACTTTTGAGGTCTGGGAAAAATCAAAGAAAAGTAGATTTCTTGGTGTAGTTACCCACTAATTCAAGTGCTCACCAGCCAGAGCCCGTTGTTTGGGTTAGCAATGTTTCTGTAGAGCTCATGTGATTGCAGAATTTTCTAAACAAATGGCCACTAGATTGATGCAAATAATATTGATATGGGGGTGGCAGGGTAGCCTAGTGGTTAGCGCGTTGGACTAGTAACTGGAAGGTTGCAAGTTCAAACCCCCGAGCTGACAAGGTACAAATCTGTCGTTCCTAGGCCGTCATTGAAAATAAGAATTTGTTCTTAACTGACTTGCCTAGTTAAATAAAGAAAAAATAAAAATAAAAATATCATTCTACCAGGTAGGCATAGGCTACTTTGTAATTAACATTCAATTGAGAGGACTCTGACGAGCCCGACATGAAGAATATACTGCTTCCTCGGAAACAGGCCCCGATCCCCGTGATCTGAGTGAAGAGGAGCTGGAGAAAGAGGGGCCGAAGGGTGGGCTGCCTTCTGAGAATTCGTAGGCGATGGAATAAACCCCCACTTCCCTCCATTCTGCTAGCAAATGTGCAATCCTTGGAGAATAAAATCGATGAGTTACGCATAAGATGAATACATACTTTTTAATGAAGACGAAGAACACTTAACAAACTATACAAAACAACAAACCAAATACTAATGCAGACACAGGCAACTAAACATAGGCAATAACCCACGAATTACCCAAAGAATATGGCTGCCTAAATATGGTTCCCAATCAGAGACAACGATAAACAGCTGCCTCTAATTGAGAACCAATCTAGGCAACCATAGACATACAAAACACCTAGATAGTAAACAACCCCATAAACATACAAAACCCCTAGACAGTACAAAAACTCATATCACACTTGACTAAGGTCAGGGCGTGACACACTACTTAGCAACATGGAAATGGCACAGTGTAATCTCCCTATAATACAGTGTTCTGTCCGGAGCATTTCATGTCCTTATAATACCGCCTCCATGCCACACACACACACACACAGTCACACACACACAGTCACACACACACACACACACACACACACACACACACACACACACACACACACACACACACACACACACACACACACACATACATACACCTCTGTAAAACTACCGCCATGCCACAAAAAAAACACGTCACAGCTTATCAGTGAATAACAGCTATCCTGAGGAATAGGGACGTAGATGGTAGGGCCTGTGTCCCAAATGGCAGCCTATTCCTAGCATAGTATACTACCTTTGACCAGGGCCCATAGTGCGCCATGTAGGGAATAGGGTGCCATTTGGCACGCACCCCAAGTGTTTACCTAAGTGAGCACTGTGGATGTTTGTAAACAGCCCCAAATCTCCTTCTGAGTGTTGTAAATATATATGTCAAAAAGAGTCATGGTATGTGAAGAGGAAATTAAGTGTTTCCCTATTCCTATTCTGTAGACATTAACCAGTGGTGTCACTATCTAAGCATTTGGCAAACATGCACAGGCATGTACACACACACACACACGCACACAGACACACAGCTCCGGCATTCCACACACACACACACACACACACACACACACACACACACACACACACACACACACACACACACACACACACACACACACGCCATGGCACACATCTGTGATGAATCATCTGGGGAGGGTGTGTAGCTGTGCCTTTGCATGTCCACCTGTGTGCCCAGAAACAGCTTCAAAAACACAATCTCCACCTGCACCTGTGCTGGAGGGCCTCACACATACAAACACAAAGCACACCCACACAGACACACACACGCACGCACACGCACATACGGAACCAAGGGCAGAACATTGGTAAGAGAGGAGACAGGGAAACGGGACAGGTGAGAAAAACCAGGTGTGCGTCTGTGTGTGTACACGTGTCACATGTGACATGGTTTGTGTTTCTGTGTGTGTGAGCTGATGCATGTGAGGTCTGCGTTCATTCATGGAATTATTTTCTCTCACGTCACTACACATTAGCTGTGTGAGTGATGTGTTTTGATAGACATCTGTGCTCGGGCAACCTTTTAGAATATATCATAATATGCTATTTGATGACAATGGCACTCCGTAAACCTGTGAACTTGTTACTGTGCTTTAATAAAGAGATCAGTATGGCTGCCATTGAAGTGACATTTGTGCCACAAAGCGATAAATGAGGGTGACAGTCAACTGTATCGCTAGCAAAAGCCTGTGTGTGTCTATGTGTGTTGTTCTTTCGCCAAGTTAAATTTGAGAGTGTATTTATGAGAGAGAGAGAGAGAGAGAGAGAGAGAGTGAGAGAGAGAGAGTGTGTGTCTATGTGTGTGTGTGCATGTGTGTCTTTCCATTAAACAAGGATAATGCCACCTACAGAATTAATTCTGCCTGCATGAGTGACTTCATTATGTGCATACATAATCCAGGCATTGTTACTTATGTGTGTATGTCTGCGTATGACTGTATTCAGTGTCAGTATAACTGAGTGCACTGATACTGTGTGGTTTGTGTGTGTTCTACATCAGTGTGTACTAAGTATGCATGTCGGCATTGTGTGTGTGCATTCAGTATGTGTGTTAGAGAGAGTGCTACTCTTCAGTGAGTGTGTGCACGTGCTCAGAGTGTGTGTGCGCGTGTGCCTCTGTCGGTGTTGTTCCCCCCTCCTCTTCCCACTTCTCTCCATCCCTCTCTTCATTCTTTGTTTGAATCCTTCTCTCCCAGCCTTTCTCATTTTCCTCCATCAAAGCGCTGGTCTGTTTATTCTTGGAGGGGCTATGCTGATGTTGCTCCATTATGGAACCCACAGCCCTGCAGATAATCCCTGCTGCACATCAGCCACTCCATCACTGACTGTCAGACACCCCATGAGGGATGAGCTAGGTGTTTGTGTGTGTGTGTGTGTGTGCGTGTATTTGCGTGTGTGTTTGTGTGTGTGTGTGTGTGTGTGTGTGTGTATTTGCGTGTGTTTGTGTTATGTGTGTGTGTGTGTGTGTGTGTGTATTTGCGTGTGTTTGTGTTATGTGTGTGTGTGTGTGTGTGTGTGTGTGTGTGTGTGTGTGTGTGTGTGTGTGTGTGTGTGTGTGTGTGTGTGTGTGTGTGTGTGTGTGTGTGTATTTGCGTGTGTGTTTGTGTGTGTGTGTGTGTGTGTGTGTGTGTGTGTGTGTGTGTGTGTGTGTGTGTGTGTGTGTGTGTGTGTGTGTGTGTGTGTGAGGGATGAGGCCCGCCAGGCCCGGCTGCCATTGCTGCTAGGGAACGGGGAGATATGCAGCTGTCGTCAGCTGTCGTCTCACACAGTGTGTGTTGGTGTGTGCGTGTGTGGGTGGGTGTGTGTGTGTGTTTCTCTTACTGACAGAGAACAGGAGGCGAGGAGGTTGAAGAAGCTACATAAGTCACTGTATGTTCTATTGTTACTGTGTGTGAGTAGAAATGGACCCAACAATGGACCCAACAGTATCTATGACCGGGTTAAATCATGAAGTTCTTTCTACTGGATACAGAAGACGGACAATATCTGCCCTTGTGAGAACAACAGTATGTCCTTGAGAAACTCAGTGTGAGCACATTGAACTGTTACGTTCAACATGTCTTCTCTTCTCTTGTCTTACTTCGAGAAGCCAACCCTCTAATCTATCACTATTACCCTTGAAGTAGGGTTGGGCGATATATCGAATTAATTCAATTAATTTGAATGTATGTTTTAGCGAGATGTTCCAAATGAATGTATAGAAAAGTCAAGGTATTTTTTAGGGTTAGGGTTAAGAATCAAGGTATTTTTTAGGGTTAGGGTTAAGAATCAAGGTATTTTTTAGGGTTAGGGTTAAGAATCAAGGTATTTTTTAGGGTTAGGGTTAAGAATCAAGGTATTTTTTAGGGTTAGGGTTAAGAATCAAGGTATTTTTTAGGGTTAGGGTTAAGAATCAAGGTATTTTTTAGGGTTAGGGTTAAGAATCAAGGTATTTTTTAGGGTTAGGGTTAAGAATCAAGGTATTTTTTAGGGTTAGGGTTAAGAATCAAGGTATTTTTTGGGGTTAGGGTTAAGAATCAAGGTATTTTTTAGGGTTAGGGTTAAGAATCAAGGTATTTTTTAGGGTTAGGGTTAAGAATCAAGGTATTTTTTAGGGTTAGGGTTAAGAATCAAGGTATTTTAGCTTTTGTTTTTGTGAGTGTTTGTTTTTTTGGTCTCGTCTCCTTCATGCCTTCTGTGCTGCTCCACTGTGTACCTTCCGACTCGCACACAGCCCCTCCCCCTGACACCAACAACAACAACAACAACAACAACAACAACAAAAGAGCATCTTCTTCCTCTCTGACAGCAAGCAGTTTCAACTTGCTATTTGCATTTGTATTTATTATGGATCCCCATTAGCTGCAGCAAAATGAAGGCAGTTACCTTTATATACAATTTTGAAAACATTACAATACATTTCACAACACGTTAAGTGTGTGCCCTCAGGCCACTACTCTACTACCACATATCTACAACACATCCAGGTGTACGTGTGTGTATAGTGTGTATGTTATTGTGTGTGTGTATGGGTGTGTCTGTGCCTGTGTGTGTGTCTCTTCACAGTCCCCTCTGTTCCATAAGGTGTATTTTTATCAGTTATTTTTAATCTGATTATACTGCTTGCATCAGTTACTTGATAGTCATGGCTCTATATCGTACTGTGCACCTCACATAGTCTGTTTTGGGCTGTGAAGAGACCTCTGGTGGCATGTCTTGTGGGGTATGCATGTGTGTCTGAGCTGTGTGCCAGTAGTTTAAACAGACCTCTGGTGGCATGTCTTGTGGGGTATGCATGTGTGTCTGAGCTGTGTGCCAGTAGTTTAAACAGACCTCTGGTGGCATGTCTTGTGGGGTATGCATGTGTGTCTGAGCTGTGTGCCAGTAGTTTAAACAGACCTCTGGTGGCATGTCTTGTGGGGTATGCATGTGTGTCTGAGCTGTGTGCCAGTAGTTTAAACAGACCTCTGGTGGCATGTCTTGTGGGGTATGCATGGGTGTCTGAGCTGTGTGCCAGTAGTTTAAACAAGCAGCTTGGTGCATTCAACATGTCAATTCTTCTCACAAATACAAGTAGTGATGAAGTCAATCTCTCCTCTACTTTGAGCCAGGAGAGATTGACATGTATATTATTAATGTTATCTCCCCATTACATTTAAAGGTAAGCCGTGGTGCCCTGTTATTAAGGGCCAATTGTAATTTTCCTAATTCCCTCTTTGTGGCACCTGACCACACAACTGGAGTAGTCCAGATGCAACAAAACTAGTGCCTGTAGGACCAGCCTTGTTGATAGGGTTGTTAAGAAGGCAGAGCAGCGCTTTATTATGGACAGACCTCTCCCCATCTTAGCTAATGTCACATCCAAATGTTTTGACCAGGACCATTTCAAATCCAGGGTTACTCCAAGCAGTTTAGTCTCCTCAACTTGTTAAATTTCCACATTATTCATTACAAGATTTAGTTCAGGTTTAGGGTGTTTAGTGTTGAGTCATCAGTAAACACACACATACACGCACACACCAACACACACACACACACACACACACACACACACACACACACACACACACACACACACACACACACACACACACACACACACACACACACACACACACACACACACACACACACACACACACACACACACACACACAGGCTTTACTCAGAGCCAGTGGCAGGTCATTAGTAAAGATTGGAAAAAGTAAGAGGCCTAGACAGTTGCCCTGGGGAATGCCTGACTATACCTGGATTATGTTGGAAAGGCTTTATTAGTAACTGGAATAAACCATTTCATAAATGTGTCAAGTGCAGCGTCTGGTTGCTCCTCATTACACACAACAGACCAGCAAAAATTATTATTTACTTCTTCAACATAGGAATCACTACAAAACATATTGTATGATGTCATGATGTGGTCCTTTCTGGGTGTAGCTCGTGGCTTCCCCCTCTCTCACTCTCTCCTACACCCAGGTTCTGTTATCTCAAGTCGTAAATTCCTGCCGGAGACTCTCTTCCCTTTTTCATGCAGAGAGAGACCACAGAGTGAACAAAGGATTGCACGTGGCCGAACTCTTAAATCCCCAAAATGAGAAAATGAAACTATATGTCCACTTGTGAGAATTTGGGAAGGGTTCATGGACACTTAAGGGACAGTTATGTTGAGTGTGTTTCATTTGGTGACCTCACGAAGATCCGGAAACACACATAACTATATCTCTGAATGTGTACATTTCTCAATTATGGTGTTTGCATCTAATTCTTGTATAAAATTAATAAGTAAAGATGAAACCATTTGTGAAATGATGTAATGTGATGTTAACCTTTAATTTTGAGAGAATTGTATTCCCTATAAAGTTGAACTAGTCAGCGGCCACGCCCCCGTGAGCACAGACATGATCTGGCGTCATGGAATAGCCCTTTTCTATTGTTACGAATAAAAACCTCTCCTGAGGAAATCCTCTTCAGAACACACATACCTCGTGTAAGCTGAGGTGGCACAGGTTTGAGTACCAAGACTAGAAAACCATACCACGTGGCATATTGGCTACGAGCCGCCGATAGAACTACAACCACTCTCTGACGAACTGACCCTCCAGCAGACGGACTGACGATTCCAACAGAGACGATCACAACAAAATATGGGCGTAAATATATTGATTGCAATTATTCCTGAATGAGTGAGCGTTCATGTGCAAAGGATTAGCATTTCAATTTATATAATTATCAACTGTGTGTGTCGTGATTCCTTTTGTCTTGACCGCTCCTTTCTCAGTCCACACCCCCTTCCCTTTGTTCATCAAGTCGTCATATCGGCTTAGCCCACTAGGGAATCTTTCCTATCATCGTTAGTAACCAATATCTACTGTTTGTTTGTTTATGCATTTCTGTGATTATTTAGTTAGTTAGTGAATAAATGATTAAGCCAATTGGTGTATGGATGATTCATGATTTAGGCTGGGTTCGTGTAGATAACCAAGAATTCTACGACATTTGAAATGAGACTGACGTAAGGTAAAGAATGATTCATTAATAGAAGACTAATTGATCAGATATTAAAATATCTGAAGAGTTATATTTATTTAACTTTGTAATCTGAAGATTTTCCGTGGTGCCCCGACTTCCTAGTTAATTCAATTTACATTATTAGTTTAATCACGTAACAATAATTACAGAGAATTGATTTGATAAAATAACAGTCTTCACCTTTAATGATGCCAAAGACACGACAATTACCTCTTATACACTATATTAGGCCCAGCCTTTGGAACTTTGGTTTTCCTAGATATGGCTCTATATAGTGATCACTACATACGATGGAATTGGTACTGCTCTAGAGCAGATTTCTGCAGCATTAGTAAAGCTGTGGAGCGATAGGTAACGATGCTTCTTGGGAGGCAGATGTTGATGTGTTCAGAGGGTCCCTGGTTCAAGCCCAGGTTGGGGTGAGGAGAGGGAAGAAAGCAACACTGTTACATTGATGATGGTGACCCGGATCACTGGTTATTTCAGAAAAGGAGCAGGGCAACGGGGAGTGAGTGTAACTGGCTGGCTAGTTAGCAGTGCGCTAATAGCGTTTCAATTGGTGACGTCACTAGCTCTAAGACCTTGAAGTAGTTGTTTCCCTTGCTCTGCAAGGGCCGCGGCTTTTGTGGAGCGATAGGTAACAATGCTTCGTGGGAGACTATTGTCAATGTGTGCAGAAGGTGCCTGCTTCGAGCCCAGGTTGGGGCCGAGGAGAGGGACGGAAGCAACACTGTTACACATACAAGGCAACACCTCTAACATTGGCATTCCTGTCTCTTCTGAAGACGTTGAAACTGCTACCACGGTATCATCTAAGGTTTTATCTAAGTGAGTTTCAGAGATAGTCAGTATATTCATGTTTTCTGTTAGTAGCAAGTTTTCGATGTGGGCTATTTTTCACAATTTTATGGGATTCTTGATTGGTTTATTGCTTTACTGGGAGGCTTATCAGCGGAAGACATGGCAGTGATATTTATGTTTGAGCTGATAGTGCAGGCATTTGAGGTTTGGTCCAACATAATTGGTTATACAGACACCGAAACACATTGAGACATTATTTTACTATAATAGAGGAGAACTTAACCTTTGAAACAATACCCTTTCCATGTCTCAACTACCAAAATGTAGAACAGAGCAGACCCTACTAAGACATATTTATATAAGGAATTAGCAACTCGTTCTCAGTCTGAGAAATAGGCATCTTCTTATCCAGGTAGGCCACTGGATTTAAACATCTGAACAAAGTGAACAGGATATGTTGTTCAAACAGTTGGAGACAGAAAGGAGGGTGTGTTCATAACAGTTCAAATGTTCTACCTTGTTAGCAAGCAAATAAATCCAAGTTGGCTAGACTTTAAATATACAGATTAGCTGGCTACTCACTAGCAGGTGGGCTTGAGCGATTGGTTATGAGACATGTAAATGTTCTATAATGCCTGCTACCAGAAGATGGTATTTTCATAGACAGACTTGAAAGCCAGATCAGAGATTATTGCAAAAAAGCAGATTAAACTATTATGAAAAATGTCATTATTAGTGGGTCTTAAGGTTGAAGCCTAGGTATAATATATATATTTAGCCTTGGTATAATTTTACAAGACCTGATTTAAAATCAAGATGTGATTTTTAGGCCACATCGCCCAGCCCTAACTTGAAGTCAGATGTGACAAGAGCACAGTGATAGAACAACCATAGACCTTGTCAGAAAGAGTGAGGAGTAGATGCATCATCAGCCCGTTCATCTAAAACCAGATTTACTCCAAGCTGCAGTGACAGTGAGACTGGTGGGAACATGCTTGTAATAGTAAAGGGTGTGAGGGCTGGGGAAGGAGCCAGACATGGGTTCAAGTCATATCTGAGATCATTTCAACTAGAGGTGCTCGATTGAACTTCGCTGTCGCAAACCAATAGAAACGTCCCAAAAGTGTGAACCCTGCACACCTAACACTCCATAGGTATAAATATTTTGAAAATGTTCAAATAGTATTTGAACTCAGGTCTGGTCTAGTCAGAGCCTGTACTGGAGCCTGCAGCAGTCAGCATTCCTTTCTACTCTGCTCTGCGATGTGTGTGTGGAAAGAGTGGTCAGACACTCAGACGAATGTGGGAATGAGAGGGAATGGTTCCCTGGGGGAGGCTCGGCCAGTCTCCAGGCAGTCACACTGAAACACCCAGCCAGAGAACCAACGGCACAAATGCACGAATAGCTGAATGGCAAGCGATGAAAGCCCCATGCCGACTTCACTACATTCTCACGACAACAAGCCTAAAAACCCATCAACGAGGGAAAACGCTCACAAGCCCAGAAAAGGGCTTTGACATTGTGCTAGTTACTACAGTAAAGCCAAAATGAAAGAAAGAGAGAAAGGGGAGCTTTCTTTTTATCAAATGGCTACAGTACAATGAGATTATTGCCCATAGCTGAGACTATTTGAACGCTTGTCTGGGTGACTGTTAATTGCCTGTCAACCAAAGCTGTGGGGTCATAGAAGGCTATTTTTCTCAACCTGACCTTTGAGCGGATTGACTGTGACAGTGACCAGTATTGTTGGCGCTAACCTCTCTGCCATGCAAATAACAAACAACACTGACAAACAACAACAGCTCCGTCAGTGGAGTCTGCTCCCTGTAGCCCTAGCAACAGCAGACAGAGGAGCGACCAGCAGCACATTAAGTGAAATCTGTCCTCTAGGCAATAACAGCTCTCCTCTCCCACTAGACACCACATATCTCTTCTCTTTGTAGATCAGTCATGAAATCCACACAGGAAATTCAATTGTCTTTCTCAGAATATCTTAAAAGCATATCTGACTACAATAGAACTCCAGGAGAAAATAATCACCACAAAAATCACCACAAAATTAAATTACATTTCTAAAACAAGCATAACAGACAAATAAATATTGTGTTATACAACGAATTATAAACTGGGTGGTTCGAGGCCTGAATGCTGATTGGCTGACAGCCGTGGTATATCAGACGATATACCACAGGTATGACAAAACATATTTTTACTGCTCTTAATAAGTTTGTAACTTTGGGGGTTTGTGGTATATGGCCAATATACCACGGCTAAGGGCTGTATCGTGCATAAGAAAAGCCTTATCTGTGGTTTATTGGCTATATAACACACCCCCTTGGGCCTTATTGCTTAAATATATTATTGATTTCATCTGGACAAATAATTGCATTATATATATATTTGTTACATCATACAAGCATAAGTGATGGTTCACGTGTAGCGTAATCTAACTCCGATGGCTGAGGGAGGGAGGCAGGCAGGCAGGCAGGCAGACAGGCAGGCAGGCAGGCAGGCAGACAGACAGACACCGGCAGCAGCAGGGCTGGACCAAGACGTGTTCACAGTTCGGATCTATTAGCAAGGCTCCACACTCGATTAGGCCCCATGAAGGTCAGACTAGAGGATGAGGAGGAGGGAGGGAGATGAGGAGAGGGGAGTGAAGAGGAGCGGGATGGATGGAGGGAGGGGGTTGGAGATGGGGAGAGGTGAGGAGGAAGAGAGTGGGAGAGGGATGGTGGGAGGGGTGAGAAGGGGAGTGGAAGACGGAGGAGGAGGAGGATGAAGGAGAGGGAGTGGAAGGGAGAGGTTAGAGGGTGAGGGGGTGATGGAGCTGTTTATGGGGGCAGGGAGTTGACTCCGGTGCCTTGCTCCATAATGATCTCAGAGATCCTCCTAATTGGGCAAATCTCTGAACAGCCAGCCACCCGCACTACAAGTCCCCTTCCGCGTAGAGGAATGGAGAAGGAAAAAAACAAATGACTGATATGTGGCCAGGGAAAGGTTGTGCTGTGGTGGAAGTCTAATGAATAGGAGGTGGATGTTGAGGGGTGAATGGCCGAGGGTTAGAGGTACAGAGGTGGATGTTGAGGGGTGAATGGCTGAGGGTTAGAGGTACAGAGGTGGATGTTGAGGGGTGAATGGCCGAGGGTTAGAGGTACAGAGGTGGATGTTGAGGGGTGAATGGCCGAGGGTTAGAGGTACAGAGGTGGATGTTGAGGGGTGAAATGCCGAGGGTTAGAGGTATAGAGGTGGATGTTGAGGGGTGAATGGCCGAGGGTTAGAGGTATAGAGGTGGATGTTGAGGGGTGAATGGCCGAGGGTTAGAGGTACAGAGGTGGATGTTGAGGGGTGAAATGCCGAGGGTTAGAGGTATAGAGGTGGATGTTGAGGGGTGAATGGCCGAGGGTTAGAGGTATAGAGGTGGATGTTGAGGGGTGAATGGCCGAGGGTTAGAGGTACAGAGGTGGATGTTGAGGGGTGAATGGCCGAGGGTTAGAGGTATAGAGGTGGATGTTGAGGGGTGAATGGCCGAGGGTTAGAGGTATAGAGGTGGATGTTGAGGGGTGAAATGCAGAGGGTTAGAGGTATAGAGGTGGATGTTGAGGGGTGAATGGCCGAGGGTTAGAGGTATAGAGGTGAATGTTAAGGGGTGAATGGCCGAGGGTTAGAGGTATAGAGGTGACTGTTGAGGGGTGAATGGCCGAGGGTTAGAGGTACAGAGGTGGATGTTGAGGGGTGAATGGCCGAGGGTTAGAGGTATAGAGGTGGATGTTGAGGTGTTTTGGCTCATTTTGAGCTCATCGAATGAGAAGCAGGTTTTCATTTAAGGGATCAAGCTCATCCTCTGAGATGTGTTTGTTCTCCCTCTCTTTTTTCCAGGGATGGAGGGATGGATGGAGTGTGAGGGGGATAAAATCATGCTGACTTGCACCTTCTCATCGCCCCCATATTTCCAAGTCCTCTGAGTTTTAAACAGAAATGGAAAAGAATCGTTTCATCTAGGCGACAGGACAGCAAAGACACTTTCCCAGGCAGCCAGGTCTTCACTAGTTCTCTGCAGCATTTTAACTCCTTCTGTGGGAGTCAAGGAGGACCTATCCACTACAGAGTCCTCCTATTCATTAGGCACCAAACAGAAAAACAGCCTAAAACAGGAAAGAAACTGAACTAAGAAATACTTGTTTCTGTTGCACTATGGCCTTGGAGAGGGGAGAGGCGGATGAGGAAGAACGAAGGTTGCTAACTGCTAGGCGCTAGCTAGCGCATAGAGCAGGGAAAGCAATCTCACTGCTCATTAATGACTAGCATTAGCATGTGATCTGATACAGCCTGCATATCAGTTTGGGTTCGAAGCTAAAACCTTTAAAATACATTACAAATGTTTTAGGTCCAGCAGGAAGGGTGGATTAAAGAGGGCAATGAGGCCCTCTATATACTTCCCCAGAATCAGATGAACTTGTGTGTGTGTGTGTGTGTGCTCGCATCTCGCATCCTGAGGGACTGCTGTTTTCTTTGCTGATTGTGGCAATAACAGAGATGATGATCATCATGATGCCGATGAAAAAGTTTGACACTCCCGATCTGCCACTCGTTCATCACTGTCACGCTACCGTCTCTCTCCCTAACCAGCTTCCCGATGCTCCGAGCCACCGTCGGCTGACTAGAACTGACTGTGTGTGTGTCCCTGTGTGTGCATTGTACAGATGTAGGATCTTAATTTCAGCCAGTGTGCTACAGCAGGAAAACAATCCTGCAGCAACAGGAAATGTGGATTATTATGTGGATTGTAATTATTGTACATTTTTTATTGGGGTTGATACATTTTTCGTTAGGAAAAATCAATGCTGAAAGTTCAAAGTGGAAATTAAACTTCAGAGGTCTTCTTAAACCTCAAATACACTACAGGTTTAAAATGTCCTGCAGAAAGTTATCCTGCAACAGCATGGTCAAATTAAGATCCTCCATCTGTTAGCGTCCACGCTTTAGCCTCTGCAAGCCTAACTGGTACGGCGGCACTTAGAACACTCTGTTTGTTTTCGAGTCCCTCAGGTTAAGTGCTCAAGTGAGCCTGAAGAAGTGAGCGACACTCAAGAAACACACATAGAACACACACACACACACACACACACACACACACACACTGACAAAACACACACCTATGGATTCCACTCATCGACCATCCATCAGGGGACAGCCAGTAGCAGTGGGGTGGAAACAGCTCGTCTTGTTTCAGCAACTAGCAGAGCAGCTAGCGTAGTGATTATATCTCTCATGGGAGCGAACCTGGTCCCCATGCACTCTCAGGTGGGACAATTAGTCTCGCTGCCTGTCTGTGTTTGCTTGTGTGTTTGCTTGTGTGTGTGTGTGTGTGTGTGTGTGTGTGTGTGTGTGTGTGTGTGTGTGTGTGTGTGTGTGTGTGTGTGTGTGTGTGTGTGTGTGTGTGTGTGCGCGTCTGAGGTAACAACCCTGACAATGCCTCAAACCCAACCACCCAAGACCTCAGCCACTTATGTCAATGGATGGACATTAAATGGCTAACAGCCTCCCCATAGTAGCAGAGCTACCATGCCAGTGGCTGATTATACTAGACTGTCTGAGAGTCAGACTGGCTCCAGTCGCTGTGTGTGTCTGAAAGTAACAACCCACATCATTAAACATAAGAGTGATAATCCTCACCACACTATATTCCTCTTTCTCTGCTCTCTCTCACCTTTCTCTCTCCCTCTCTCTGCCTCCCCTCTCCTCTTCGCAAAAAATGTGTTTAAATCAAATGAAACTTTATTTGTCACATGCGCCAAATAAGACAAGTGTAGACCTTACCGTGAAATACTTACAAGCCCTTAACCAACAGTGCAGTTCAAGAAGAGTTAAGAAAAGATTTACAAAATAAACTAAAAGTAAAAAATAATTTAAAAATGTATAAAAAGTAACACAATAACATAACAATAACAAGGCTATATACATGGGGTACTGGTACCTAGTCAGTGTGCAGGGGTACAGGTTAGTTGAGGTACTTTGTACATGTAGGTAGGGGTGAAGTGACTATGCATTGGTAATGAACAGCGAGTAGCAGCAGTGTACAAACAAATGGGGGGGGGGGGGTCAATGTAATAGTCTGGTGGCCATTTGGTAAATTGTTCAACAGTCTTATGGCTTGGGGGAAAAAGCTGTTAAGGAGGCTTTTGGTCCTAGACTTGGCCCTCCGGCACCGCTTGCCGTGCGGTAGCAGAGAAAATAGTCTACGACTTGGGTGACTGGAGTCTCTGACAATTTTATGTGCTTTCCTCTGACACCACCTATTATATAGGACCTGGATGGCAGGAAGCTTGGCCCCAGTGATGTACTGGGCCGTATACACTACCCTCTGTAGCGCCTTATGTTCAGATGCAGAGCAGTTGCCATACCAGGCGGTGACGCAACCGGTCAGGACGCTCTCGATGGTGCAGCTGTAGAAATGTTTGCGGATCCGGGGATCCATGACAAATCTTTTCCATCTCCTGATGGGGAAAAGGTTTTGTCGTGCCCTCTTCACGACTATCTTGGTGTGTTTGGACCATGATAGTTCGTTGGTGATGTGAACACCAAGGAACTTGAAACTCTCGACCCGCTCCACTTCAGCCCCGTCGATGTTAATAGGGGCTTGTTCGGCCCGCCTTTTCCTGTAGTCCACAGTCAGCTCCTTTGTCTTGCTCACATTGAGGGAGAGGTTGTTGTCCTGGCACCACACTGCCAGTTCTCTGACCTCCTTCCTATAGGCTGTCTCATCGTTGTCTGTGATCAGGCCTACCACTGATGTGTCGTCGGCAAACTTAATGATGGTGCTGGAGTCGTGTTTGGCCATGCAGTTGTGGGTGAACAGGGAGTACAGGAAGGGACTAAGTACACACCCCTTCGAGGCCCCAGTGTTGCGGATCAGCGTGGCAGACGTGTTGTTGCTTACCTTTACCACCTAGGGGTGGCCGGTCAAGAAGTCCAGGATCCAGAGGGAGGTGTTTATCCCAGGGTCCTTAGCTTAGTGATGAGCTTCATGGGAACTATGGTGTTGAATGTTGAGCTGTAGTCAATAAACAGTAGTCAATAAACAGCATTCTCACATAGGTGTCATTTTTGTCCCGGTGGGATAGGGTGAAATTCAGATTGTGTCATCTGTAGATCTGTTGGGGCGGTATGCGAATTGGAGTGGGTCTAGGGTTTCTTTCATATTGCAGTTTGTGATAGCAAAAAAAGTCCTGTAGTGTAGCATCCGCGTCATCTAACCACTTCCGTATTGAGCGAGTCACTGGTACTTCCTGCTTTAGTGTTTACTTGTAAGCAGGTATCAGTAGGATAGAATTATGGTCGGATTTCTGGATGAGCATTTTCTTGTTTGCTTATGGCCTTATAGAGTTGGTTAAGTGCAGTCTTAGTCCCAGCATCGGTCTGTGGTGGTAAATAGACGGCTAGAATTATATAGATGAGAACCCTCTTGGTAGATAGTGTGGTCTACAGCTTTTCATAATGTACTCTACCGCAGGCAAGCAATACCTCGAGAATTCTTTAATATTAGATATCGTGCACCAGCTGTTATTGACAAAAAGACACACACCCCCACACCTCGTCTTACCAGATGTAGCTTCTTTGTTCTGCCGGTGCATTGAAAATCCAGCCAGCTCTATATTATCCGTGTCGTCGTTCAACCCCGACTCGGTAAAACATTAGATATTACAGTTCTTAATGTCCCGTTGGTTGGATAATCGTAATTGTAGGTCATCAATTTTATTTTAACTACTTGTTAGCAAGTAGGACGGATGGCAGTGGGAGTTCTCTCGCTCGGCTACGGATTCTCAGAAGGCAGCCCGATCTGCGTCCTCTTTTCCTCTGTCTTTTCTTCAAGCAAACAACGGGGATTTGACAGCATATCCTTCTCGTCGGACTTGTTAAAGGAAAAAGCTTATTCCAGTTCGTGGTGAGTAATCGCTGTTCTGATAAGAGACGGTAGCAGCAACATTATGTACTAAATAAGTTACAAACAACGCAAAAAAAACTAACAAAATAGCACAGTTGATCAAGAGCATGTAAGACGTCAGCCATCCTCTTCGGCACCATCTTCCGAAGTCACTACTCCTGTGGTTGTTACCATTGCAGTGGTGTGTCTGTGTGTGTGTGCACATGTGTTCAGGTCACACTAACGGGCCTATGTGTGTTTAGTCTGTGGAAGAGTGGAGGATGCTGTAGTATAGAGAGCGTATGAAAGCCAAACATTGACATTGAACTATATCTCTATGGTCTCCCATGCTTTCCTATAGCATTATGTATTGTTAGAGACAATATTTGCCTTTTGTTACACCCTGATCTGCTTCACCTGTGCTTGTCTCCACCCCCCTCCAAGTGCCCATATTCCCCACTATCCCCTGTGCATTTCTACCTGTGTTTACTGTTTGTCTGTTGCCAGTTCGTTTTGTCTCGTCAAGCATACCATTGTGATTTTCCGTACTCCTGTTCGCTTTAGTACCGGTTTTCTAGTTCTTCCAGTTTTGACTATTCTGCCTTCCCTGACCCTGAGCCTGCCTGACGTTCTGTACCTTTTGATACTGTCCTGGATTACTGACATCTGCCTTCCCTGACCCTGAGCCTACCTGCCCTTCTGTACTTTGCAGACCTGTGCCTGCCCTTGACCTGTCGTTTGCCTGCCCTGTTTTGTAAATACATTTCTGTGAACTGTTTGCATCTGGGTCTTATCCTGATAGTATGAACTGGCCATGACTGTCTCAGCAGACTCGGACCAGCTCTGCAATGCCATCTCCTCCCAAGGAACCACTATTGGGAGATATGAGGAATTACTTCAAGGTTTTATAGAAGGATTCCAGACCTTGTCCTTTCCCTCGGACCGCTCCAAGATAGCATACCTCATAACGCTGATGTTAGGGAGGGCCCTCGCCTGGGCTACGGTGGTGTGGGAACAATAATCTGCCGTGTGCTTCAGTCTGGAGGAGTTCGTGGCTGAGGTGAAAAAAGTTTTGATTTTACATTCTCCAGCTTAGTCAAGTCTGTGGCAGTGTGGCAGACTATGTTGTTGATTTCCGCACGTTGGCCGTCGAGAGTGCCTGGAACCCGGAATCCCTGTTCGACACATTCCTCCACGGATTATTTATGGAGGTTAAAGACGAGCTTGCAACCCGGGAGCTGCTTACGGATCTCAACTCGCTCATCGCCTTGACCATCCGAATCAGGAAGGTAGGAGGAAAAAGTGGTCTGATTCCGATCCCACTCACTCGCCCAAGGATTCCACCTCGCCTCAGAGGAATCCCGGAAGTCCCTGGCATCCACGTTTCCGAGAGAACCCAAGGTTACCCTCGTTCCCCGGAGAGTCTCCGAGGTCTGCCGACACGCCTATTCCTTTTGATTGGCCGACAAGCAGGAAATGTTGGTCAACAAATCAGGGTGTGGGCTGCAACATACAGTGGGGCAAAAAAGTATTTAGTCAGCCACCAATTGTGCAAGTTCTCCCACTTAAAAAGAAGAGAGAGGCCTGTAATTTTCATCATAGGTACACTTCAACTATGACAGACAAAATGAGAAAAAAAATACTGAAAATAACATTATAGGATTTTTTATGAACTTGCACAATTGGTGGCTGACTAAATACTTTTTTTACCCCACTGTATCTATCTATAATCCCGTTGAGGTGTCTGAAATTCTGTTGATTGGATTCAGAAGATTCCCAGTCTCACGTTGAAATCCACCCACACATATAGCCAAATCACAATGCCTAGCTCTTTCTGATGTTGGTATTCATGTCTATTGTCAAAGGGATTTGGTTGAGAAACCAACCCACCAAACCACAGCACCTTATCAAACTGAGAAGGATCTGGCTAGCCTAGCAGGGCTGTCCGTGACTCTGTGTCTCTCTGCCTCTCTGTCTCTCTGATCGGGGGAGAGTGTTAGCCGGTGTTCTGGGTGTCACTGGTGAGCTGGCTGTCAGTAGAGCTAGCCTTATCACAGTGAGTGGTGTTTTGTGCGAACTCCTTTAAGCGGTGTGTGTTAACACCTCCGAGCGCTCAACCTTGATCTCACCTTAATGAGAGCCCCGGGGACGGTGATAGGACGGCACCTCCGTCTAACGGATGACGCACCGACTTTTAGGGGAGACTGGCGGAAAGGTCTGAGAATGAGAAGAACTGACTGATTACTGGATGCATCAGTGTTACGGATACAAGTATCCTGTGTGTGTATCCTGTGTGTGTGTGTTTCTTTTCTCTCCTTCTCCCCTCACAGGTGAAAATCATCACTCCCCAATCAGTCAACAATCAACCCATCAATCAGAAGACACACCTCCCTCCTCCTGTTTCCTACCCTATCACAGTTCCTTCCCCATGGTTTAAAAACCCCATCATTTGTTTGCTCAAGAGCTCAATCTCTTTGTAAATGCCATGTTGGTAGATCTCTGTTCTTCATAGATTTCAGTAGCTCAATCTCTTTGTAAATGCCATGTTTGTAGATCACTTACATTTTCAATATCCTTCAATGATTTTGGCACATCATATCCCTAGCAGAGAGACATGGATACACACATAGACAACAGTATACTGAGGATTGGAATTATAGTTACACTGTGTCTCAGGAGTGGCCTTGAAATAGTTGGAGGGACCATGGTCGGGAATGTATGACATTATGACAATGAGGGTGCCCATATAGCCCTATACTGTATGTAGCACATGTGGGGATTCCCATATCTGCTATGGAGGTGTCCAGTGCCCATTGGCACGCATAATTCAAATCCTGCATACACAACCAACAATCAAAACAGAAAAACACCCAGGTAGAAACTGACCAGTCCAGCTATCAGTCAAAAAAGGTGCTTCCATGGTAACGACTACTCTTCTCTCTCTCTCTCTCTCACACAAACACACACCCACACACAGACAAACACAGCTGACAGATCATTTCAACCAAATACATGGAGTATTTACAGCAATAGATGAAGGAGTAAAGGAAATAAAAGATGAAGAATACGTGTGACACTTTTTTGCCAACGTTTACTGACATATGCAACGGGTGCTGAGCGTTCGCAAATTTGTCAGTTATTCTACTCTGGCACACTCAGGCGAGAGTGCTCTGAAATCGGAGTAGATAGCCAGAGCGAATATACCAACTACGTCTATCGACAGTTGACACACTGACATCATAAACATTTTATTGAAATAGTTATTTGCATATTGGAGTCTTTTGTTAAGACATGTAGCTAGCTACAGTGCCTTGCGAAAGTATTCGGCCCCCTTGAACTTTGCGACCTTTTGCCACATGTCAGGCTTCAAACATAAAGATATAAAACTGTATTTTTTTGTGAAGAATCAAAAACAAGTGGAACACAATCATGAAGTGGAACGACATTTATTGGATATTTCAAACTTTTTTAACAAATCAAAAACTGAAAAATTGGGCGTGCAAAATTATTCAGCCCCTTTACTTTCAGTGCAGCAAACTCTCTCCAGAAGTTCAGTGAGGATCTCTGAATGATCCAATGTGGACCTTAATGACTAATGATGATAAATACAATCCACCTGTGTGTAATCAAGTCTCCGTATAAATGCACCTGCACTGTGATAGTCTCAGAGGTCCGTTAAAAGCGCAGAGAGCATCATGAAGAACAAGGAACACACCAGGCAGGTCCGAGATACTGTTGTGAAGAAGTTTAAAGCCGGATTTGGATACAAAAAGATTTCCCAAGCTTTAAACATCCCAAGGAGCACTGTGCAAGCGATAATATTGAAATGGAAGGAGTATCAGACCACTGCAAATCTACCAAGACCTGGCCATCCCTCTAAACTTTCAGCTCATACAAGGAGAAGACTGATCAGAGATGCAGCCAAGAGGCCCATGATCACTCTGGATGAACTGCAGAGATCTACAGCTGAGGTGGGAGACTCTGTCCATAGGACAACAATCAGTCGTATATTGCACAAATCTGGCCTTTATGGAAGAGTGGCAAGAAGAAAGCCATTTCTTAAAGATATCCATAAAAAGTGTCGTTTAAAGTTTGCCACAAGCCACCTGGGAGACACACCAAACATGTGGAAGAAGGTGCTCTGGTCAGATGAAACCAAAATTGAACTTTTTTGGCAACAATGCAAAACGTTATGTTTGGCGTAAAAGCAACACAGCTCATCACACTGAACACACCATCCCCACTGTCAAACATGGTGGTGGCAGCATCATGGTTTGGGCCTGCTTTTCTTCAGCAGGGACAGGGAAGATGGTTAAAATTGATGGGAAGAGACCTGAGACTGGGACGGAGATTTGTCTTCCAACAAGACAATGATCCAAAACATAAAGCAAAATCTACAATGGAATGGTTCAAAAATAAACATATCCAGGTGTTAGAATGGCCAAGTCAAAGTCCAGACCTGAATCCAATCGAGAATCTGTGGAAAGAACTGAAAACTGCTGTTCACAAATGCTCTCCATCCAACCTCACTGAGCTCGAGCTGTTTTGCAAGGAGGAATGGGGAAAAAATTCAGTCTCTCGATGTGCAAAACTGATAGAGACATACCCCAAGCGACCTACAGCTGTAATCGCAGCAAAAGGTGGCGCTACAAAGTATTAACTTAAGGGGGCTGAATAATTTTGCACGCCCAATTTTTCAGTTTTTGATTTGTTAAAAAAGTTTGAAATATCCAATAAATGTCGTTCCACTTCATGATTGTGTCCCACTTGTTGTTGATTCTTCACAAAAAAATACAGTTTTATATCTTTATGTTTGAATCCTGAAATGTGGCAAAAGGTCGCAAAGTTCAAGGGGGCCGAATACTTTCGCAAGGCACTGTAGCTAAACAATTAACCATAATCCCAACTCATAACGTTACTACCCTGCATGAATCTGCAGGTAGCTAACCAACCAGGTTCAATGCTAGCTAGGCTAGCTATAACTAGCAATGCAAATGGCTCTGAGATACGAATACTATTACAACACAGCTCATACACGTAACGTTAGCTAGCTAGCCTGCCAGCTAACATTAGTTAGCTAGCTAACAGTACATTTTAACTTGAAATGAAAACGACTTTGCCAAAATTAGAAATGTGTAATATCTGAAAATATAGCGAGCTAGAATCTCTTACCCGTATACATGGATGGATGCTTCTCCCTCTCTGTCACTGATGCCATGGTTAACCTTAGTTTGAAGATGTAATACAGAGACAGGTGTAACAAACTAGGCTTGTAATTGTACAATTGTATTTGTATTTACAGATGGCAAACACATTTGTTATTAAGGAACATAAAAGTTCACATGTTTCAGCCAGGCATTTCTGCCAAAAAACAAATTTATATTTTTCACAAAAAGTTTTTGTTCAAATGGCTCTCCTGTGAAGTAGTGACGCGCAACATACGCCTAGTTACCTGAAACGAGTCACAAATATCATGAACCTTACACAGGTGATCCTTGTGCTGGGGACAATAAAAAGCCACTCCTGCTGACTGCAAGAATGTAGACCAGAGCTTTTGCCAGAGAATTTAATATTCATTTTTCAACCATAAGCTGCCTTCAAAGTCATTTTAGAGAATTTGGCAGTAAAGTCCAACCGGCCTCACAACCGTAAGACCACGTGTATGGCGTTGTGTGGGCGGGCGGTTTGCTGATGTCAACATTGTGAACAGAGTGCCCCAAGGTGGCGGTGGGGTTATGGGATGGGCAGGCATAAGCTACGGACAACGAACATAATTGCATTTTATCAATGGCAATTTGAATGCACACCAGATACTGACTGGTTTTCTGATCCACTCCCCTATCTTTCTCTTAAAGTATCTGTGACCAACAGATGCATATCTGTATTCCCAGTCATGTGAAAACCATAGATTAGGGCCTAATGAATTTATTTAAATTGAACTATTTCTTAATATGAAGTGTAACTCAGTAAAATCTTAGAAATTGTTGCATGTTGCATTTATATTTTTGTTTGGTACATGTAGGCCTACTGTCAGTATTTGTCATCATATAGAGAAAATAAGATGTTTGCACAGGCCTATCTTAGGATATTTACTGAGTCAATATCCGGCCATACCATGTATGAAATTCCGAGGGAATCCGAAAATGATTTGTGCATGAAATTATTGAGCTGAAAAGTCAGAAATGCATCAGAAAAGGTCCTTATTTTCAGCATATCAAAAAGCATATCAAGATCCGGATATGGACCTCAGCCAAGAGAAGCATATCTGGAATCAATATATCTTCATATCTTGAATGTGCTGAGAAAACATAGATGTAGACAGTCAGTATTTGTCAGCATGAAGAGAGACACATCAAGACACACCTCGATTCAGAATTTGTCAGGATATGGTGCATAGCCACAAAAATCTAAACATGCATTGGAAATGGTTTGTATTCTCTAGAAAAGTTATTCCCAAACTGGAGTAGGGTAAGCGCAATTCCGTGAAGGGTACGCCCCCAAAAAATGTGATCCACATTTACATTTTTTTTTTCAAGTTTTTTTTTTGAGAGACGAGCTTAAAGTTTTCTTTACTGACCATCATTTTCACTTGTCTGACAGCTTGTATGATGACGAGTTTCTCACACGACTGGCCTATCTGGGTGATGTTTTTTCTCACCTCAATGATCTGAATCTAGGACTACAGGGACTCTCCGCAACTATTTTCAATGTGTGGGACAAAATTGAGGCTATGATTAAGAAGTTGGAGCTCTTCTCTGTCTGCATTAACAAGGACAACACACAGGTCTTTCCATCACTGTATGATTTTTTGTGTGCAAATTAACTCAAGCTTAGGGACAATGTCAAATGTGATATCGCGAAGCACCTGAGTGAGTTGGGTGTGTAATTACGCAGGTACTTTCCTGAAACGGATGACTCAAACAACTGGATTCGTTATCCCTTTCATGTCCTGCCTCTAGTCCACTTACCGATATCTGAACAAGAGAGCCTCATCGAAATTGCAACAAGCGGTTCTGTGAAAATGTAAATTAATCAGAAGATTAAATTTGGTTCTGTGAAAATTGAATTTAATCACAAGATTTCTGGATTGGGCTGCGCTCAAAGTATCCTGCCTTGGCAAATCGTGCTGTTAAGACACTGATGCCCTTTGCAATCACGTACCTAGTGGATTCTCTGCCCTCACTAGCATGAAAACTAAATACAGGCACAGACTGTGTGTGGAAAATAATTTAAGACTGAGACTCTCCAATGCAACCCAACATTGCAGATTTATGTGCATCCTTTCAAGCACAACCTTCTCATTAACCTGTGGTGAGTTATTCACAATTTTTGATGAACAAATAAGGTTTTATATGTAAGATGGTTAAATAAAGAGCAAAATCATTGATTATTATTATATTATTATTTGTGCCCATGTCCTATAAGAGCTCTTTGTCACTTCCCACGAGCCAGGTTGTGACACAAACTCACACTCATTCTTCTGTTTAATAAATGTATTGTATAGTGTTTGTGTGGCAGGCTTACAACGATGGCAAAAAACAACATTTGAGAGTGTGCTGACCCTGGTGCTAGAGGGGGTACGCAGCTGGAGGTTGAATGTTTGAAGGGGTACGGGACAATAAAAAGTTTGGGAACCACTGCTCTAGAATATCAATAATGTGTCATATGGACATCCCCTGATATGGACACTTTTCACCCAGCGTACTAAAATGGAGCGTGAAGTGGTTCAACTGCAGTCAGCAACAATTAGATAAAGAAGAATGCTTTACATCCAAATATATGAGGAGGTAGACAAAGAATTCTATTAACAGACCACTGTTCCGACCCCACACGGTGAACTAACATGGGCCTTTTACCAGACTAAACAGCCCATTGACCAAACTCACTAATGAACAGCACAACACCTGCAACAGGTAGGCCTAAATACTGCCACCCCATGACTAGGATACACTTTGAAATATCCCATATGTCCGATACAAATAGAGGGAACCTAAAAACAGTAGATCAATTTGCATCATGACATAACACCTACTAGTAACCGAGCAAATAATACAGTACATTGCCAATTAAGCAGAGCAAATTCGTCTAAGATTGACATCAATACATAATGGATATTCAGGTCTCCATCTACTATCAAATCCAAAATTTAAACATAATTGGCGATACACCATGAATCTGTGAGAGATCACAAGCAACGTGAATACAGCAAAACCAAGCTACGCTGAGAGGATGAATAGCAGCCCAGAAAGCAGAGGTTGTTTCAACTTTCTACTGTCACAACCTACCTCATCTGTAATGGTTAGCGACCCACGTGATGAGCTATCAATCTAGGACACGCCTTTGAACATCTCAGCCCATCTGCCTCCGCCTACATGGACCTCCCATCTAGCACACTGAACATCTCAGCCCATCTGCTTCCGCCTGCATGGACCTCCCATCTAGCACACTGAACATCTCAACCCATCTGCCTCCGCCTGCATGGACCTCCCATCTAGCACACTGAACATTTCAGCCCATCTGCCTCTGCCTGCATGGACTCCCATCTAGCACACTGAACATCTCAGCCCATCTGCCTCCGCCTGCATGGACCTCCCATCTAGCACACTGAACATCTCAGCCCATCTGCCTCCGCCTGCATGGACCTCCCATCTAGCACACTGAACATCTCAGCCCATCTGCCTCCTCCTGCATGGACCTCCCATCTAGCACACTGAACATCTCAGCCCATCTGCTTCCGCCTGCATGGACCTCCCATCTAGCACACTGAACATCTCAACCCATCTGCCTCCGCCTGCATGGACCTCCCATCTAGCACACTGAACATTTCAGCCCATCTGCCTCTGCCTGC
This sequence comes from Oncorhynchus clarkii lewisi, assembly GCF_045791955.1. Lineage (NCBI taxonomy): Eukaryota > Metazoa > Chordata > Actinopteri > Salmoniformes > Salmonidae > Oncorhynchus > Oncorhynchus clarkii. The sequence continues at coordinate 19,575,412 of NC_092155.1, forward strand.
ATGGACTCCCATCTAGCACACTGAACATCTCAGCCCATCTGCCTCCGCCTGCATGGACCTCCCATCTAGCACACTGAACATCTCAGCCCATCTGCCTCCGCCTGCATGGACCTCCCATCTAGCACACTGAACATCTCAGCCCATCTGCCTCCTCCTGCATGGATCTCCCTCCATCTCCGTCTAACCTAGGCTTGTGTCTGTGTTGGGAGTCTGAGAGCACGTACTCACACATGCAAACGCATACGCACAGGCACAGAAACTTTGAAATCAACATACACACACTGAAAAGAGACACAGAAACACACGCACAAGCACACAGACATATGCATGGCAAAGAACATTGAAAACAGACTCACACACAAACACGAGACGTATAAGTCTCCTTAACTTGTTATGACTGCAATCCCAATACCGGGATCGATATGACATCTACCAGTGAAAATAGAAGGTGCCAAATTCAAACCACATAATTCTTATAATTACAATTCCTAAAACACACGTACGTGTCTTATATAATTTTAAAGGCAATCTTGTTGTTAATCCCACCAAAGTGTCCGATTTCAAATAGGCTTTTCAGCGAAAGCACTACAAACGATTATGTTAGGTTTCCATCAAACCACCAAAACAACCAAAAAACAGCCATTTTCAAGCGAAATATAGCATTCACAAAAAGCAGAAATAAAGATACAATTAATCACTAACCTTGAATTATCTTCATCAGATGACACTCATAGGACTTCATGTTACACAGTACATGCATGTTTTGTTTGATAAAGTTCATATTTATATTTAAAAAATCTGAGTTTACATTGGCTATTTAGATTCACTAGTTCCAAAAACATCAAGTGATTTTGCATAGCCACATCGTTTCAACAGAAATACTCATCATAAATGTAGATGATAATACAAGTTATACACATGGAATTATAGATATACCTCTCCTTACCAAGACTACCTGTCTCCCATGTTTAGTGGGCCCATTGTGAATCAATTACATCACATGGATCCACTGTTGCCATACAAATAAACAAATCAAATCAAATCAAATCAAATCAAATTTTATTTGTCACATACACATGGTTAGCAGATGTTAATGCGAGTGTAGCGAAATGCTTGTGCTTCTAGTTCCGACAATGCAGTAATAACCAACAAGTAATCTAACTAACAATTCCAAAACTACTGTCTTGTACACAGTGTGAGGGGATAAAGAATATGTACATAAGGATATATGAATGAGTGATGGTACAGAGCAGCATAGGCAGATACAGTAGATTGTATCGAGTACAGTATATACATATGAGATGAGTATGTAAACAAAGTGGCATAGTTAAAGTGGCTAGTGATACATGTATTACATAAGGATACAGTCGATGATATAGAGTACAGTATATACGTATGCATATGAGATGAATAATGTAGGGTAAGTAACATTATATAAGGTAGCATTGTTTAAAGTGGCTAGTGATATATTTACATCATTTCCCATCAATTCCCAGCAGATGTGCTGCTGCAGAGCAATGAGCTTCACATACACACACACACCCACGCACTTCCTCACCTCACGTGCATGCACACACAAGAGCGCAAACATGCAAACACACACACACAAACACCACTGCCAAAAAGATCTCTTAGCGTCCCTTCGAAATTCGATGTATTATGGATTAACGTCTATTTTTAACGCATTAATTCAGCGTGGTTACAGAGTTAATTCCGCATGGTTACAGAGTTAATTCCGCATGGTTACAGAGTTAATTCTGCATGGTTACAGAGTTAATTCCATATGATTACAGAGTTAATTCCGCATGGTTACAGAGTTAATTCCGCATGGTTACAGAGTTAATTCCGCATGGTTACAGAGTTAATTCCGCATGGTTACAGAGTTAATTCCGCATGGTTACAGGGTTAAAACATAAACGATTCAACGGTTAACAGTTTAGACATTCATTCCGAGTGGTTGAAGTTAGGGCTATAGTTTGGGGAAGGCTCGGCAAACCAACCAACCTCATACTATCAAGTATCATCACGTATTTTCACTGCTTGCTAGAGCATTGTGACCTGCGGGGGCGCAGTGGTCTGAGCAACGGGCTTCGGCTCCGAGCATCACATGTTTGCGCCCAGTGCTGGGTAATGGTTTTTCTTTTTTTTAGTAAGCACCGAGGAAGGCATATAGTGTATTGACGTTCTCAGGACCTTTTCAAATATCTGAAAGCGAAGTCTATTTCTAGTGATTAGGCTGCCACTACAACCTGCACACACACACACACACACACACAACTTCTCCTCCCATCTTGCTCCCAGTAGAGAGCGAGACAACTCTCTGTGACAACATCTATTCAGCACAAGGACAGAGTCCCACAACATATTTCTCACATCCATTAAATAGTTTCCCCCTGGTAAACAGAGCTATCCATAATAACTGCTATATAGGGCAACCACAGAGCTCTGTGCAGCCAGAGTGTATGTGTGTGTTTGGGTGTGTGTGCCTAAGAATGTGTGTGTGATAATGAGTGTGTGTGAGTGTGTGTGTGTGTGTGTGAGTGTGTGTGTGTGTGTGTGTGTGTGTGTGTGTGTGTGTGTGTGTGTGTGTGTGTGTGTGTGTGTGTGTGTGCGTGTGCGTGTGTGCGTGCGTGATAGAGTGTGTGCATGAGAGTGTGTGTATGCGCGTGTGCATATGTGCCCATCCTCTTGGGCTGATAAGAACAGAGGTCTTCTTGTCTCTGTTGAATTCTACCATCAACTGGATGGATCTTGGAATGCCCTCCATACCAACCCCGCATATAAATGTGGCCCATTCTTTGCAGTCAGTGTGTGTGAGAGACATATGTTCTCACAGGCATGCCGTTTCCTGTCGGGGCTAGCTATCTACCCCTTGACACATAAGATGCTCGGATAGATAGGTTGCATTGGAAACTCTCTTTGGGGGGGGGATACAATAGCACCATTTCACCCATAAACCACACAACTACAACATTAAAACATTGTAATGAATGTAAATCATTAGAAAATCAGAGGAAATAGCATAATAGAGGTAGTAAAGCTTGACTTGATCTGTTAATATTTGTGAAACCTTCTAAAGACAAACAAATGTGTGGTTGAAATGCTAATACTGTCTAAAGGCTTTGGATGGTTTGATATAAATCGACTTGAGGCTACCCTCCAATGGCACCACAAACTGGCAACATCTACATATGTGGAGAGAGACCACTGAAGGAGAGTTTGAATTCAGTCCTTATTCAAAAAAAAGGAGGATATGTATTCCCTGCCGGCACCATTATCAGGAAAAGGTGGCTCAAAAGCTTTGAACTGGTTGCGTGTTGGGGGTGTAGCCCATCATAGTGTTAACGCCACAGCACGCAATCATTAACAACAGGTTCGAAGGCAAAGCTTCAAACGAGAGTTATCATTGAGAGATGATCAGTGAGAACTATCAGTGAGATTGCAAAGGCATTCTAATGCTATTTGCTACCCAACATGAAAGGAAGGGACAATGTATGTAGCCTAATTACATTGTAATTACAAGCAAACGAATCGCTTGTTTTATTCACGTTATCTGTGAAATATGGAAATAATTCCTACATTCTCGACAACCGAGAGAGCGATGTGCTTACCTGTTATGTGGTCTAAAGGGTAGCAAGATTCCAAGGGGGGTTTTCAAAAGGAATCCTCTTTGACTTCTAGATCGCTGTCACGCCGTTCCTCTAGATGGGGAAATATTGAAGCATAGTCCTTTGGAGAAGGAGACGGTTTTAGAAACCTTCCCTGGTTCTGTTTACCGACAACACCCGCTCAATCCCGGTAGATTGACCGGACTACCACATTCTGATGAGGGACAGGGAGACAACGACGAAAGGAAAAGGCTACCAACAAATAAAGCCTATTGCTGCGTGAGGCGCATTACACACGAGATGAAGGCATGTAGACTGATTTTGGAATCATTCTTCCAGCTTTGGCTTTTCATCTAACGAGTCTCTATATATATCTTTATAACTCATTTGCTGACAACGAAATTATATCTAGTCTAATTCCTCGTCTACATAAATTGGCAACAGTGATTTTGCAAGCAGGTTGATTTTCAACCCCCAAAAAACATCCCCGCTTGCCCTTTGCGGGTGGAGAGGATAGCTCAAACGACAGTTTAAATAGCGAGGACGATTTGAATCATGGTGGTGCTTGCCTGCTTCGTCTCTGGGTAATAGCGGTGGTTTTCCGTGATTCCCCTCCGACCCGTTATAGCCATGCACCGAAAAGATGCTGCGCTTGTGCGATTGCTTCTTTAGCTCGCTCACGCTGCCTCTCGGCGGGGCGCGTGCACAATGTCCTAGCAAGTTGTGTCGCTGTGACAACGCTCGAGCATCCCTACGTTCTCTCCGGCCCTCTAGAATCCAGATTGTTGCTTTTCTTTTCGAATGTTTTATCTTTACCCCATCAGATGTATTAGCATTTCTGTACAGTATTACTGGTTCAAACGGAAGAAAATCTTCTCTTCCAAAATAGCGGGCAGCACTAGCTTACCCATTCCCCCTCCGTAGCAGACTACAGAAGAGCCTAAATCATGTTGGTACTTTTTTTTGTCGGTCTAACTCCTTTCACGTCAGTGTCCTCCTTCGCCGGTGAAATCTGCATCAGGGTGACGTCAAAGAATGTTAAAGCGATACAAACCCATTTTATATCCCCCATTCCTCTTCATGGGATAAATCATCTCCGCAGGTTAAAGTCATGAATCTTGTTCTGGAGGCAGTTTTGCCGAGAGGTCACTAGCTGGCCCAGTCACAGTGTCATAACATCTGATTTTAAGCCTACCCCTAACCTTAAATTAAGACCAAGAAGCACATTTTTGTTTTCATTCATTTCTACATATAGGCAATTTAGATTTTTCAGATGGCCTATCTAATGGGAAATCACTCAATTCTGCCTACAGGACAAGACTTGTGACATTAAACGTCAGCCTGCGTAATCTCAATGGGATCCATGCTGTCCCATCACTAGTTTTATATCTGTCTGTCTATTCCATCCATTTTCTATGTTTTTCTGTGGGAGAAAACCTCACTATTACACAGTGACTGGATCTGCTGTAGCGCATCTGCTGTAGCCCATCATTGATGATGTTGTTGCACCTGTTCTATTGGATCGACACTCTTAGAAAAAAGGTGCTATCTAGAACCTAAAAGGGTTCTCTGGCTGTCCCCATAGGAGAACCCTTTGAATAACCCTTTTTGGTTCCAGGTAGAACCCTTTTGGGAGTGGAAGTGTGCCCCACCCTTTCCACCCTTTCCACAGAGGGTTCAACATGGAACCCAAAAGGGTTTTGGTACCAAAATAGGTTCTACGTGGAACCAAAAAGGGTTTGCCAATGGGGACAGCCGAAGAACCCTTTTGGAAAACGTTTTTCTAAGAGTGTAGTGCAACAGAAGCACATGCCTCTTAATCTAGTAACACAGCCTAACATCTGGCATGAAAAGGCTCCAAAATGATTCCCCATGACACGGAGCATGGCTAAAGCCTGCCAAATATTACCTGAGAGAGAACGCTTCAATGTCAGTCAGGTTCGTCCGTCCCCATCTTTACATTATACATTCTGATAGAGGCAATGGCAACTAAATGAACAATCAGTATTTCTGTCACTCTGATGTCTAATTCTGAGACTATATAAAGGCTCGTACATGCTCATAGGAAGTAATAAAGCCCTGTAGGCTACCTGCAGACTCATTTTATACAATAAGAGAGAGCTACACCCAGCTACAACCTTGAGTCGACAGATGTTGGTGGATGTTCTGTTCTCTCACCTCACCTCCACTCCATCTCAACCCACCAGGGAGGATAAGAGACACGGCAGAGGTAGAGAGGGGGACAGGTCGACTGGCACGGTTATCTCCACTATCAAGACAAATTGTTTATAGTCATTGGATGTGTTGGATGTATATTCCCCAGTGACATTTCATTGGTTCACCTAGCTAGTTCACATAGGGGAGGGAGGGGACACACACTTAACCATACACACACACACACGGACACAAACAAACACAAACACCTACACACACAGTACACACACAAAAACCTACATCAGACACACAAACACACACCAACGTTGGACACACAAACATGGACAGATACACACACCCCGTGATAGACCCAGGGCAGCCATCAGAGGTAATGGACCACCAGAGATAGCTGAATAGCTGACAGCTGAGCCCCCCCCCCCCCCCCCCCCCCCCTATATTAAAACATCTCCCCACCTTTGCTACACCATACCCTCCACCGTTCCCCTCTGATGAACAACAGTGATGGACACAAACATAGCTAACCACACACCAACACACACACACACACTCCCCGAACCCAACACAGACAGACACAAACCTAACCATACACACACACGCAAACACAACCTCACCCATGTACACAAAGACACACATGTGCACATGCACGCTGAAAACAAAAACACTCACCCCACACTCTCTCTTTCTCTCTCTGTATATCTGTGTGAGTGGTAGCTACATCAGCCCTTGCCTTAGCAAGCCCCAGGGGAGCTAGCTGTTCGCTCTGTGGAGAATTATTCTATGGCGCTGATCCTTTTTTTTGCTCCTGTGCTGTAAAGGCCTGTTTGATCGGCCTCATTCTCAGTAAGTGACCGGAGAAAAGGCCCTTTGAAGTACCTTAAAGGCTGTTGCTGTTCTGCCCTGTCTGTCAGACCTTTAGAGCTGGGGTCTCCACGCTCTCAAAGGGAGCTGGTGTGTGTATGTGTGTGTCTTCACACGCAGGTATGAAGGAATGCACACAGAGGCGCCCACACACACATGCATGAATGTATGACACCCCCCCACACCAGGCAGGCCAGCACACATACACACACACACACACACACACACACACACACACACACACACACACACACACACACACACACACACACACACACACACACACACACACACACACACACACACACACAAACAAACAACATTTAATAATATTACTGTCTAGTTGATGCTGTGTGTGTTTGTTTAGAGGTGTGCATAGAGTCACGAAATCTAACAAAGCTACTAACCTTTCCTTCTAAGCCACAGAGTCTAAAAAATAAACACATTTCTCCCTGTAATTTACCTGTCTGTCAGGGTGACATACTGAGCATGACCCAAAATCCTTTGTGTTTACTGTACGGACTCCATTGTGTTGGACGTGGGTTCTTATGCACAGCTGGACTTACACCTAATGGAACCGGAAAAGAGTTTTCAGAATCTGAGATGCATTCAAAAGAGCAGAGACCTGTAGTGGTGCATGGGTAAAATCACTGGACAAGCCAAGCCAGAAAAAAGCTATATTACAACATATGTGTTGTGATAATTGCATTGTTTGCTCTATAACCAGTTCATATGCATTGCCACCGTGATATATAGGCCTAAGGCCGAGACAATAAGAAGACACAGTGGAAGAATAAATTCAACCACACCTTTGTTTCATCACAAAACCATAGATCCACAAGTCCACAAAGGATATTGCATGTAACAAAGAGTTACATTAACTACTGCATGGTCAAGGAGGTAAATGTTTCTGACATTGTTGGACTACTAAACAACAATTGGTTTAGAACCACGGAGAGTTACCGCAAGAAGCAAATAAAACAAGAGCTGCCTCCACTATTCCAGCACTATTTCAACTTCAACATTGCAGCATCGTCAAATCACCTCTGCTTAAATCAGTACAGTGATAACTAAAAGATACCAAAAACGTTTTTGTCCAATCAGTGTAAGCTAAATATGATGTGGCTGTCCATGGTTCTGATTTGTGTGTGTGTGTGTGTGTGTGTGTGTGTGTGTGTGTGTGTGTGTGTGTGTGTGTGTGTGTGTGTTTGTGCAAGTAGAAAAAACATGTTGACTCACCCTACTTGTAGATAAACTGAAATGTCATCCTCCTCTCTTTCATGGTGACTAAACGGTCTATGACTGTCATAAAGTACACACTTTTATTACCTGGCTAAAATGCTTGCTAGCTAGCCTAACTTCCTTTTATGGGCAAAGATAGCTAGTTAACATTAGGCTAGCTACATATTGAACTTCCATCCTCTCAGTCCAGGGTCACAACGTATTATTTTATGGTTGGATCAGAATCGTCGTTATAATCATTGACCAGTACAGAGAATTAAGTAAAACCACAAGTCTAAATCCTTATCTCTATCCATGGCTAATTTAGGAAAGGGACAATTTTAGCTAGCTAGCCACCGGAGGACAACCACATAACGAGATGCAACAATTCAAGTTGTTTCCGTCAATGGCGTATTTCTCTTGGTGCTATGTGATAGGAGTTAAGCCAAATCCAAATTCGCTTCCCTTGACACTTTTTTTTGGTTGCGCCAGGACCATTCACAGCTAAGCTCAATCAGTTTAGCTAAACGCCGATTGGCTGGTATGTTGTACATTTTTTTATTAAGGGAGACCAAATGCATTCAAATATGAAAAAACAGAGAGACAAAATAAAAACATTTGTATATGTTTAAAGAAAAATGTATTGGTCATTTTTGGGGGGGAAGCCTGGCTTCTCTTGACATCCATTAATACAGGCCACTGGGTATGATTTAAGACTAAGCTATGGCTTCATTGACTGTCAATAGGTGCCCCTTGGTCTGCCCCTACCAATCTCAGCCTCACTCTGACCACCAGCACACTGTTTTATTTATATTGTGATGCTTCCCATTCTAAAGCGGCCCCCCTTCTATTCAACATCTGACTGACCCCAATTCAAGCTATCCATCATTTTCTCTGTTCTCACCTTCAGTTTGGACTCCTCCCCTTCCTCACTCCTTACCTCATCTTCCCATTCCTCACCTCCCAGTAGGCCTAGGCCAGTGGGGCCCTGACTGGCATGCTTCCCTCTTTTCTGACCCACCAGGATGGGAATCAGATAGATTGACATCCCACCTGCCACACACACACACGTGCACGCACACACACACACACACGCACACACGCACACACACACACGCACACACGCATACACACACACACACACACACAGACACACACACACACACACACACACAGACACAAACTCTGTCTCTTTCTCTGTCTCTCTTTTTTTTCGCCGATTCGTTTTCTCGTTCGTGTGGCATCTGCTCTTAATTGGGCCCATCTGAGCACTGGCATGGCTCTCACATCCATGAATGGGCCAATGGCTAATTGCTGTGCCAACCTCCTGTCCCCTTGCTCTGTTTTGCCACGCAGAGATAGACAGAACAACAAAAAGAAAAGAGAGAAGGACTAAGAACGAGAAAGAGGGGCCTTGTTTTGCATTTGAAATCGCTTTCTTGATACAGTATGTGTGTAAAATGTATGATTGTGTTGCACACTTATTGTAAAAATGGCTAGCTGGAGTCATCTGATTGGTTGGCTTCTGAGCACTCACCCGCTAGTGACTGAATGGTGATATACTTGGCTCTGAATCACTTCAGGCTGTCCGGCAAGAACAGTACAGATGCTTCTCAGTCCAGGACTTTAATTACCTTCATCACCACCACACACCATAGTATTCTCACACAAACATAAATCTTCACTTTACTTAGGATGGACTTGTTGTTCTATAGGAGAAAGGGAAATATACACTGAGTGTACAAAACATTAAGAACACCTGCTCTTTCAATGACATAGACTGACCAGTTGATTTCAGGTGAAAGCTATGATTCCTTATTAATATCACCTGTTAAATCCACTTCAATCAGTGTAGATGAAGGGGAGGAGACAGGTTAAAGAAGTCGTGAGACAATTGAGCCATGAATTGTATATGTGTGCCATGAGGGTGAGGGTGAATGGGCAAGACACAAGATTTATGAGCCTTTGAATGGTAGTGGTATGGTAGTAGGTGCCAGACGCACTGGTTTGTGTCAAGAACTGCAACACTGCTGGGTTTTTAACGCTCAACAGTTTCCGTGTGAGGAGGAAGGGGAGGACCATCCTACTCAGTGAATTTAAAAATACTGAACCATTAAAAAAGCCTTATTTTTTAGATAAAACTATTCTAAATGTATTAATCAAATCAATATCAACTCAGACTTTATTTGTCACATGCGTCGAATACAACAAGTGTAGACCTTACCATGAAATGCTTACTTACAAGCCCTTAACCAACAGTGTAGACCTTACCATGAAATGCTTACTTACAAGCCCTTAACCAACAGTGTAGACCTTACCATGAAATGCTTACTTACAAGCCCTTTAACCAACAGTGTAGACCTTACCATGAAATGCTTACTTACAGGCCCTTTAACCAACAGTGTAGACCTTACCATGAAATGCTTACTTACAAGCCCTTAACCAACAGTGCAGTTCAAGAAGAGTTATGTGAATGTGTCACTGTCTGTCTCGTGACTCGTGCACTTACATTATAAACTTTCATTCATAGGCTAGGTTGTTGCAAACTCATGATGGGTATAGGTGAAATTAGAGTATCATGTAGTGGCCTAAACCTATCAATGCGACATTGAACTGGGTATAGCATTGATATGTTGCTAAACCCAGCAATCCCATATGATGTAATATTGTAGAAAAAAGCCCGCTCTCCCTAATCTTAAACGGCACAGACTTCCACTGGTGCATACACTACAGGCTATACAATAACAATTTCTACACTAACATATTCTGCATAAATACACATGCAATTAAGGCAATGCTGGCACTTAGACAACATAAACACCATTCACATGTTTTTATCTGAAATATAAACAAACATTAGCTGGAGGTTACAAAGAAGTAGCCTACTGTATGTGCAGTTACAAATGGAAGAAAGTAACTATGTGACTGAGCATTGATATAAACACCAAAAGCAGGGGCGAACTGGGACAAGAACTCAACCCTGGCATTTTATTATGATTAGAGTATTGGAAGCTATTTTGTAGATGACATCGCCGAAGTCGAGGATCTGTAGGATAGTCAGTTTTACTAGGGTAAGTTTGGCGGCGTGAGTGAAGGAGGCTTTGTTGCGAAATAGAAAGCCAACTCTAAATTTGATTTTAGATTGGAGATGTTTGATATGAGTCTTGAAGGAGAGTTTACAGTCTAGCCAGACACCTAGGTACTTATAGATGTCCACATTATTATGACCCCTCTATGGAAAGATGAGACTTTCACGAACACAATGGTGTTCTCCCTTTTGACCCGCCAAATCTGGTGTTCTCCCTTTTGACCCGCCAAATCTGGTGTTCTCCTTTTTGACCCGTCAAATCTGGTGTTCTCCCTTTTGACCCGCCAAATCTGGTGTTCTCCCTTTTGACCCGCCAAATCTGGTGTTCTCCCTTTTGACCCGCCAAATCTGGTGTTCTCCCTTTTGACCCGCCAAATCTGGTGTTCTCCCTTTTGACCCGCCAAATCTGGTGTTCTCCCTTTTGACCCGCCAAATCTGGTGTTCTCCCTTTTGACCCGCCAAATCTGGTGTTCTCCCTTTTGACCCGCCAAATCTGGTGTTCTCCCTTTTGACCCAGCAAATCTGGTGTTCTCCCTTTTGACCCGCCAAATCTTTCTTACAGTGCCTTGCAAAAGTATTCATCCCCCTTGGCGTTTTTTCAATTTCTTTGCATTGCAACCTGTAATTGAAATGGATTTTATTTAAACTTCATGTAATGGACATACACAAAATACTCCAAATTGGAGTCGTGAAATACCCCAAATTACTTGTTTCAATGATATATATATTTTTAAATAATGGAAAAGTGGTGCATGCATACAGTATGTATTCACCCCCTTTGCTATGAAGCCCCTAAATAACATCTGGTGCAACCAATTACCTTCAGAAGTCACATAATTAGTTAAATAAAGTCCACCTGTGTGCAATCTGTGTCACATGATCTGTCACATGATCTCAGTATATATACACCTGTTCTGAAAGGCACCAGAGTCTGCAACAGCACTAAGCAAGGGGCACCACCAAGCAAGCAGCACCATGAAGACCAGACCAGATCAGGGACAAAGTTGTGGAGAAGTACAGATCAGGGTTGGGTTATATAAAAATATCTGAAACTTTGAACATCCCACGGAGTACCATTAAAGCCATTATTAAAAAAATGGAAAGAATCTTGCACCACAACAAACCTGCCAAGAGAGGGTCACCCACCAAAACTCATGGACCAGGCAAAGAGGGCATTAATCAGAGAGGCAACAAAGAGACCAAAGGTAACCCTGAAGGAGCTGCAAAGCTCCACAGCGGAGATTGGAGTATCTGTCCATAGGACCACATTAAGCCATTAACTCCACAGAGCTGGGCTTTACGGAAGAATGGCCAGAAAAAAGCCATTGCATAAAGAACAAAAATAAGCAAACACATTTGGTGTTCGCCAAAAGGCATGTGTGAGATTCCACAAACATATGAAAGAAAGTACTAAGGTCAGATGATACAAAAATTGAGCTTTTTGGTCATCAAGGAGAACGCTATGTCTGGTGCAAACCCAACACCTCTCATCAACCCGAGAACACCATCCTCACAGTGAAGTATGGTGGTGGCAGCATCATGCTGTGGGGATGTTTTTTATCGGCAGGGACTGGGAAACGGGTCAGAATTGAAGGATTGATGGATGGCGCTAAATACAGGGAAATTCTTGAGGGAAACCTGTTTCAGTCTTCCAGAGATTTGAGACTGGGACAGAGGTTCACCTTCCAGCAGGACAATGACCCTAAGCATACTGCTAAAGCAACACTCTAGTGGTTTAAGGGGAAATATTTAAATGTCTTGGAATGACCTAGTCAATGCCCAGACCTCAAACCAATTGAGAATCTGTGGTAAGACTTAAAGATTGCTGTACACCAGCGGAACCTATCCAACTTGAAGGAGCTGGAGCAGTTTTGTCTTGAAGAATGGGCAAAAATCTCAGTGGCTAGATGTGCCAAGCTTATAGAAACATACCCCAAGAGACTTGCAGCTGTAATTGCTGCAAAAGGTGGCTCTACAAAGTATTGATTTGGGGGGAGGGTGAATAGTTATGCACACTCAGGTTTTTTGTTTTTTTATTCTCACACAATCTTATTTCTTGCTTGTTTTACAATAAAAAATATTTTGAATCATCAAAGTGGTAGGCATGTTGTGTAAATCAAATGATACAAACTCCCCCAAAAATCCATTTTAATTCCAGGTTGTAAGGCAATAAAATAGGAAAAATGCCAAGGGGGATGAATACTTTCGCAACATCACTGTATAGGACAGACACAGTCTAACAAAATCTAACAAACTTCCTTTAGATTTTTAGAGGAGGGACTATGTTGTTCCATGTAGTGAATCTGTTATTCAATGTGTTTGTATTGGCTAATAACGTTACGGCCAAATACAATGTACAAAATCTAAAATCTAAATGATCTTTGGTAAGGCCTTCTTAAAACAATTCCATATAGCTTAGTAGAACCGCTTAGACCGGGCTTAGACTCTTATGGGTTATTAAAGTTAGATCAAGCTGAATCGATTTCTGCAAGATCTCACATAATGATCGTAGTATTCCACATAACAGAACTGGATATTTTACCCATATGAGAGAGAAATGCTCTGGTGTTTTTGTCTACAGTAATTTCATACTATGCTATTATATTCAGTTCTGTTATCTAGAATACTGTGATCATTATGTGATTTTGCAGACATTGATCTTACTTTGATCTAACTTCCCCTGAGTAGCTTGTTCTCTGTGCATAAATAATATTGCCGTGACTTTTAGTAGTCTGATGACTTGTCACACCCTGATCTGTTTCACATCCAGGTGTCGCCCATCTTCCCCATTATCCCCTGTGTATTTATACCTGTGTTCTCTGTTTGTCTTTTGCCAGTTCGTCTTGTTTAGTCAAGTCAACCAGCGTTTTGTGTCTCAGCTTCTGCTTTTTCCAGCCTCTCTTTTCTCATCCTACTGGTTTTGGCCCTTGCCTGTCCTGACTTTGAGCCCGCCAGTCTGACCACTCTGCCTGCACCTGACCCTGAGCCTGCCTGCCGCCCGGTACCTTTGCCCCCCTCTGGATTACCGACCTCTGCCTTACCCTGAGCCTGCCTGCCGCCCGGTACCGTTGCCCCACCTCTGGTTTACTGACCCCTACCTGCCTTGACCTGTCTAATGCCTGCCCCTGTTGGAATATTAAACTATTGTTTATTCAAGGTGGTCTGCATCTGGGTGTTACCTTCATATCTGATATGACTTATTTATTTAATACACTAACTATGCTTAATTGTTACCCAATTAAATGAATCACGTAACAACTAACTCATTAGGAATTTGGGGCACCACAGAAGAGGTTGTTTAAGATATATATCTATTACATTGATAAAACAATCAACATATGAATCATTACCTCTTATCATATCATCATTCTGAACAGTTGTAACCTCATGCATCTGCAAAACCCCAGCCTTACTCATGATTCAGTCCTTCACTAATTGGTTTAATTATTAATTTAATAGCTAACTAAATAATAACAGAATAAACATGCACCTATTACATGAGACAAAGGTCCTTAGTGGGCAGACTAAAATATGACGTCTCGTTACAAGGAATGAAGAGGGGTGAGGAAGAGAGAGAGAGAAAAAAAGGGACATTTATCGTGGATACATTTTCAAAAATATTCTCACATGAATTATATACTTTGTACAACGAACCACCGCCCATTTGGAATAAGAAATCATGAATGTATTTACGTGTGTGAGTGCCTTTGTTTGCCGTTTATCTTTTTCGGAACTAGGCATTCTTAGGAAGGATGCCGGTTAGCCTTTCAGCACTCTGGTCAAAAAGGACGGTTCCATCAGGCTGACATGCCCACTGACCTCACTCAGAGCATGGCTAGCTAAGGTGCAAAGGATATGATAGGAGGTTATCTATTAAGCCTCCTAAAATCCCATTCCTACATTAACAAAAAAAAACATATTATATGCACAATGTATTGGATGGAAACTTGACAGATAAAGGGGATATACTTCTGAAGTTACAGTATTTCGTCCATACCCTTTTTAATGACTAATATGACATTAGTTTCTAATGCTCCCCACTGACCATTCCCCACATTCTTATGTTAGATTTATTGTTCCACTATCCACTTTTGACTGTGTTATAGTTTTGGTGGGAAAAGCCTGATAACAAATACATTCCTCTGGTGGATTTTACTGGAGGTGGAGAAAGAAAGCCTAATTCTCCTGTAATTTACAACAGGGTGTGAACTGTTGACCACCCAGCAGTAACCATTGCCAAGCTGATCTGACCCATTGTGATCCTCACAGGACAGGCATGACAATATAAACATGTGCCGAATGTGATCCTGAAAAAGTCAGATCCATAGCCACTCCCTAATTATAAAATACAATATGTAAAAACACAGCTGGAGATAGAACTCACCACTGTAACTGTGTCTCCGCTCTAGCCATTTTGTTCACCTCCCTGTTGTGCTGTCTATCTGTCTCCGCATGTTCTCTGCTGTAACTCTCTGTGTCTTCTTCTTCTCTCTGTCTGTCTGTCTGTCTGTCTGTCTGTCTGTCTGTCTGTCTGTCTGTCTGTCTGTCTGTCTGTCTGTCTGTCTGTCTGTCTGTCTGTCTGTCTGTCTGTCTGCAAAAGCCTTATACTTTATAAAAGCCAAGTTAACGAGGCTATATTGCAAATTAGTGCCTGTCATATGTGTTCCCCTGAATCAACACCTACCCGAAGTGTTAATTACTATTACAGGGCTCCAGACTAACATTTTCCCCTGGTGACACTTTTACAGTTGGTGGCACCAGCCTCAGACCCAATCATGAGTAATCATCTTATAAAGTCATTCATCATGCTTTGTTAAGAATGTAAATAGACTATTCTAGAAAAAAGTTGTTTAATCTAACACATCCAAGAAGAAATGCATGACTCAAGATATTTTGTGCAACCTAATCCAGTGGTTGTCATGAACTTTGGGTTGCCAATTAGACTATAGTTGCTATATTTTACTGTCAAAATAGGACTCCTTTCCTGATTTTTTTAGTTGAATAGAGGAATTACATACATCTTTATAATAGCCTATGCTATTAGTACTAAGACCTGAGGAATTGGAAACTCAAAACACATTAACTAGATCATTCACTCTAAATATAATACCCACTGCTAATAGCCATGTATTAATCCAACAGTAAATGTACTGTTATAAATAAATGTTGCAGTTATAGGTCTCATTGGTAGTAGCCTACAGGCCTATGCCCTCACAACAGCATTTTGCGCAATATCAAATTTTGTGGTTGTAACATAACTGCTATTGAGCAGAATATTGAGAGGTGAGAAATACAAATGATATTTACAGAAAGCTGAGAACCTCCTCTCTTCGATATGGACAAGGGAATGAAGCTTCCAAAGCTGTGCAACTGCATTTTGAAATGTTATATGATCAGAACACATTTTTCTCTCTAGTAGTCCATGAAGGGAGAGGATAGTGCCTCACTCATTACAGCAACAGGCCCGAGCAAAACAGGCACAGAGGGAGGGCACACACCTTCATTACAGGAATCATGAAAATAATGCACTTTACTGTTTGACTAACTCATGGTTTTAGATGCCCAAAAATAGGACGTTTTGAGTGAGGTGACAATGTAGAATGTGCTCTTTCTACGTTTATAGGCAACCTTTCCGTTTTTTACAATCCATGATCTTGGCTGTCTAACTAATGACGGAGTTTAAAGCAGGTCTCTTCAGAGATACAAAATTTGACTTTAAATGTGTGTTTGTGTGACCTCAGCTCAGCCTATCAGGAAACCGATCAGGAAACTGATCAGTGGGCAACGGCCGGCCCATCTTGGTAGGGGGGCCTGGTTTCCCACTGATCAGCCATTATAGATTAGTATAAAAGAGAAATTGAGCAAAAATCTTAACAGGCCCATTTATGTGTTTCAATTTCGACCAGCCCATCCAACAAAAAAACAGTCCAGCTCATCTGGCATTAGCCAGATTTGCCAGATTGCCAATCTGCCCCTGCCCAACAGTAAATCCACAACTCACTTTATGGATGCATGCACAATGTTCCTAGAGTAAATAGTTAACTTTGTCGCCAGACAAAACTTGTGTCCTCTTCTTGCAACCTCAATAAAACTCTGAGCTAGAATGGGCAGGTGCAGTGTCCACATGCTTGTCCAAGCCCACTGATTGGGCTGAAACCAAAGGGCTGTGATTGTCAGCTGAGATAGGTAGATATCTACCCTAAAGGGACAGTGGGGAAAGTCACATGCACAGGCATGGCCTTTTAAACTTCTCCATAATGTATTGATATTGTGTTGTGTCTAGTGTGTGTGTGTGTGTGTGTGTGTGTGTGTGTGTGTGTGTGTGTGTGTGTGTGTGTGTGTCCGTCCGTGTCCTATGTGTTATCTGCTAAGTGTGTATTCTGTGTAAAGAATGCTGACGTTCTGCTGAGAGAAGAGCTGGGGGTCGATCTTTTATTGATGACACGAACATCGTAAAATCACACACACATATACACACAGACACACACAGACACAAACACACACAATCATGTGGCGGAAAAATGTGCTTGCTCAATATTTCCATGAAGGGGCCTCATCTCTGAAGGACCAAGTGAAATGTTACACACACACCAGTGGTTTGGATTACTGTAGGGGTGCTACTGCACTGATGAGCAGGGCCGGCCATGGCCTCCTGGAGGCCTTAAGCAAAATTTGGTTTTGCCAACTTTGCGGCAAAACATTTTAGTGACTGCCCTCTTGACGGCGGCGAGAAAAGTGTACTGCAATTCTACACATTTTGCCATGGGAGAGAAACTTTTTTAAAGCTAATTTCTTGAAATGTTACAGTTTTTTCCCCTGACAAATGCCATGTTAATATGATATCTGAGAGTGACTAAAAAAATCCATGGGGGCCCCTTGGAAATCAGGGCCCCTGGGAATTTGGGCTTCATAATTTGGCCATAATTACTACAAGTTTAAATAGCTGGCTAGACTAACTTACCAATTTAAAAATATTTTGCTGGCATGGGCTAATTGAGTGACTGTCAGTGACAGACATTTAAAAAAAACTGCTTAGGCACAACCAAATTCCTAAAATGTATTATATTGTTCTAACTCTCAACAGTAAGGTGAGACCCCGACCGAGTTCCCCCCCAAAAATGTACTGTAAAAAATGAGCTTGTTGATGAGCTTTCCCAACTGGCTGACTGTACTGACATTTTCATTCTATTACCAGCTGAAAATATTGCATTATGTTGCTATATCATAAACTGCATGTGTGTCAGAGGGGCGTGTGTGTGTGTGTGTGTGTGTGTGTGTGTGTGTGTGTGTGTGTGTGTGTGTGTGTGTGCTTGCGTAAGCATGTTCACACTTGTATTTCAAATACCTTTTTGAAAAGTAAATAGGCCAACATTTCACAGGAAATTAAACAGACTGGGTCTGACATTGCTGACAGAGGTAATTGTTTTGATTTGTTTACTTAATTTCTCTTACGTATTTACAGTGGGGCAAAAAAGTATTTAGTCAGCCACCAATTGTGCAAGTTCTCCCACTTAAAAAGATGAGAGGCCTGTAATTTTCATCTTAGGTACACTTATATAAGACACCTGTCCACAACCTCAAACAGTCACACTCCAAACTCCACTATGGCCAAGACCAAAGAGCTGTCAAAGGATACCAGAAACAAAATTGTAGACCTGCACCAGGCTGGGAAGACTGAATCTGCAATAGGTAAGCAGCTTGGTTTGAAGAAATCAACTGTGGGAGCAATTATTAGGAAATGGAAGACATACAAGACCACTGATAATCTCCCTCGATCTGGGGCTCCACGCAAGATCTCACCCCGTGGGGTCAAAATGATCACAAGAACGGTGAGCAAAAATCACAGAACCACACGGGGGGGACCTAGTGAATGACCTGCAGAGAGCTGGGACCAAAGTAACAAAGCCTACCATCAGTAACACACTACGCCGCCAGGGACTCAAATCTTGCAGTGCCAGACGTGTCCCCCTGCTTAAGCCAGTACATGTCCAGGCCCGTCTGAAGTTTGCATTTGGATGATCCAGAAGAAGATTGGGAGAATGTCATATGGTCAGATGAAACCAAAATATAACTTTTTGGTAAAAACTCAACTTGTCGTGTTTGGAGGACAAAGAATGCTGAGTTGCATCCAAAGAACACCATACCTACTGTGAAGCATGGGGGTGGAAATATCATGCTTTGGGGCTGTTTTTCTGCAAAGGGACCAGGACGACTGATCCGTGTAAAGGAAAGAATGAATGGGGCCATGTATCGTGAGATTTTGAGTGAAAACCTCCTTCCATCAGCAAGGGCATTGAAGATGAAACGTGGCTGGGTCTTTCAGCATGACAATGATCCCAAACACACCGCCCGGGCAACGAAGGAGTGGCTTCGTAAGAAGCATTTCAAGGTCCTGGAGTGGCCTAGCCAGTCTCCAGATCTCAACCCTTTAGAAAATCTTTGGAGGGAGTTGAAAGTCCGTGTTGCCCAGCAACAGCCCCCAAACATCACTGCTCTAGAAGAGATCTGCATGGAGGAATGGGCCAAAATACCAGCAACAGTGTGTGAAACCTTGTGAAGACTTACAGAAAACGTTTGACCTCTGTCATTGCCAACAAAGGGTATATAACAAAGTATTGAGATACATTTTGTTATTGACCAAATACTTATTTTCCACCATAATTTGCAAATAAATTCATTAAAAATCTTACAATGTGATTTTCTGGATTTTTTTTCTCATTTTGTCTATCATAGTTGAAGTGTACCTATGATGAAAATTACAGGCCTCTCTCATATTTTTAAGTGGGAGAACTTGCACAGATGGTGGCTGACTAAATACTTTTTTGCCCCACTGTAGTTCCCGTTTTGTAGCACTTTACTGCCCTGTAAACAGAAACAGAGAGTAGGGAATGGAGAAATACTGATGTAAAATTAGAGCATAAATCAATTTTTGGAAACCAAATAAATCATATTCTATGGAATAATGAGGTAGTCCAAAAGACCTGGGTTATCATGCTATCATGGGTGACATTATATGACATCATTGCCTTGGATGACTGAACAATCATCTCTTCCAGTGCCACAGTACACCATTTATAAGATGATACTGATCCAGAGTCAGTTACTGTACAGATAAAGAGTTGGTTCTATTCTATGACACTAAGGCCGCGTTTAGACAGGCAGCCCAATTCTGATATTTTTTCCACTTTGTGGAAAATATCTGATGTGAAAGATCTGATGTGATTGGCCACAAAACAAATGAGTGGGAAAAAATCTGAATTGGGCTGCCTGAGCTAGTGTTCCCCTGAATTACTGTGGTACTTAGTCAGAACAGAGGAGCTCCTCTTGCTCCTATTCCTCTAGTCTAGAAATTGGCCTCTTCTTCTTGTCTTGTTCACAACATATAACATGACAGGGAGGCTCAGTGGGCCCACAAATAAGCCTGTCTTTTTTTTCTCTCTCCCCAACATAAACAAGGTGGTGATTGCAGCTGTCTCTGCATTTTTTGTCTCTTTTAACGCTGAATGTGTGTATGTGTGGGGGGGGTATACTGTGTGTGTGTGTGTGTGTGTGTGTGTGTGTGTGTGTGTGTGTGTGTGTGTGTGTGTGTGTGTGTGTGTGTGTGTGTGTGTGTGTGTGTGTGTGTGTGTGTACAGTTATTGTGTGTGTGCGCTTCTGTGTGTGTATGTTTGTGTGTGTCTGTTTGTCTGTGTGTGTATGTTTGTGTGTGTCTGTTTGTCTGTGTCTGTCGCCTTCACACACGTAAACAACAGACAACAGTGAACTAGGCTTGTACCCTCATCTGATAACCTGTACGTCTACCTGAGACCCTGGAGGAAACACAATCACAACCCTGCTCCTATTCTAATTCACTTATCAAATGGAAGTCATTCTATGGATGAGAGAAGGTAATCATTGCTCTTCTTAGCTATTATCTGACTAGTTAGTTATAATAATATGTGTCTTGGCCTCGTAATTGAACTTGGAGAGACGCGTGCACGCACACACACACACACACACACACACACACCTTCAGGAGTCCAGCTGTCTGTCAACATCACGGTGCCCAGATTGAGATATTCAGATGGCCTAATAAGTAAGCAGTGAGTCAGATGGAGTTTCATTAGTGAGAAGGAGGAGTGAGAAGGACGGGAAAATAAGAAGACGGTCCAGGAGAAGTGTCTGATATGGTTGACCTCTTGACTATACAGCCCTAAGACAGGAAGTGACTGGATCACCAAACAAAGAGAAGAAACGTCTGGTCTGGTCAGACTTGATTAGAACGTCTTGTCTAACTAGAGATGTAGTTACACTGTAACCACCAAACCATCAACACACTAAGCAGCTACAGTTTGGAACACTATAGGAACATCACACAGATAGACCGATGGATGGATTAAAGGAGCATTATGTAGAATTTTTGCATTATAATGTCATAAAATGTCCATAATATATCTGCAGTAATAGTGAAATGTGTGTTTAAAATTAAAATTAAAAATATAATGCTTTGGGCCCTTACAAAATGTTACTAAGAATTTCAGTTTTCCTATTGGTGCGTCTCTTGTTTTCGAATTGGAGGGCTGCACCCTCTCTCTTCGAGCAGTGTCACTCGGAGGCGTGGTTATCTTCTTCCAAGCACAATCAACATTGGTGGATTTCTTAGGCAAGCGTCCAGCCCCACTGGTTGCTGATACAGGTGCCAAAAAAAGGAAAGGTTTAGCCAAGCGACTAAATGATAAGGCTAAATATAGGTAACAATTTTAATCGCTGGAGAGAAGTTATGGTCCTAAATGGGCTGAATTCTGATGCAGAGATGGCCTGTTTTTTGCTTGACAGGCAACATTACCAAGATGTTGAGCCAGCTAAATTAGCTAGCTAGCTAATGTTAGCTGTGACGTTTGTGAATGGAGAATCGGGGTTAGCTTTATGCTATCTAAATTATATGGCTGTCTTGATAAATAACTAAGGTTTGCATAGTATTTTACGATCGAAACCAGTCAGGATATAGACATAAGCTTGTATGTTTCGGAGAGTCATGATCATTTAGAACCTACTTACATTTTTGCGTTGGAGGCTCGCTAACGTTTCATGTGCATTTCTCCGTTTGAAAGTGATAGAACTGTAATGGCGCTCAGCTAACTAGCTAACATTATGTAGCTCGGTAGAAAGTTGACAAGCAAGCTCACTAGCTAGGTTTTGTGACATACATTAGCAAGCTAGCTGGCTAGCTAGATATAATATGATATAATACTTGGACATGCGCATAGTAAAAATCTAATTTCTCACCTTCTAGTTAGGCCCCACCACAATCCACTCCAAGGAAAGTGTTACCTCTGCTTGCTTTATCAAGCATTAGAGTGGCATCCAGCACCACACTGTCAGATATGTGAGAATACATGCTTCATTTCAATGGGAGAATAGCTAGATACTTTTTTCCTATTCCTTTCAATGATGGCTATTGGGTAGTGTGAACTTTCTTGTGTGTGCATCATTTATGGTTGGTTTCTGTGTTTTTGTGTCCCTCTCTTTGTGCTTACCTTCTTTGAGTAGCCTATGTGGGGGTGTATCTCTCCGGTACTTTCATGTCTCCGTTTCTAGTATTCAAAATATTTGCCAGTAATGAAGATACTATATGCTTGGAGTATAACCGACTGTCTTTTTCTAAAGGGGGATGAGTTTCTGGAGGAGCCTGCAGTGGTTGAGCTAGATGGGAGCACCATGGAGGCGACAGAAGTCGAAAACAAGCTACACTAAAGTTTTTTTTGTTAACTATTCCCAGACATTGTCACCCTATGCAGTGCATTCGGAAAGTATTCAGAACCCTTGGCTTTTTCCACACTTTGTTACGTCACAGCCTTATTCTAAATTTTTTAAACTTTTTTTTATCTTTAGCAATCTACACACAATACCCAATAATGACAAAGCAAAAACAGATTTGGGGATTTTTTTGCAAATGTATTGAAAATAGAAAACTGAAATAGTATTCAGACCCTTTACTCAGAATTTTGTTGAAGGAACTTTGGCAGCGATTACAGCCTCAAGTCTACTTGGTCATGACCCTACAAGCTTGGTACACCTGTATTTGAGGAGTTTCTCCCATTCTTCTATGCAGACCCTCTCAAGCTCTGCCAGGTTGGATAGGGAGCGTCGTTGAACAGCAATTTTCAGGTCCCTCCAAAGCTGTTTGATCAGGTTCAAGTCTGGTTGGGCCACTCAGAGACTCGTCCCTAAGCTACTCTGGCTTTGTCTTGGCTGTGTGCTTAGGGTCGTTGTCCTGTAGGAAGGTGAACCTTCCCCCCAGTCTGTCCTGAGCACTCTGGAGCAGGTTTTCATCAAGGATCTCTCTGTACTTCGCTCTGTTCATCTTTCCCTCGATCCTGACTAGTCTCCCAGTCCCTGCCGCTGAAAAACATCCCCACGGCATGATGCTGCCGCCAGTTTTCCTCCAAACATGATGCTTGGCATTCAGGCCAAAGAGTTCAATCTTGGTTTCATCAGACCAGAGAATCTTGTTTCTCATGGTCTGAGTGTCCTTTAGGTGCCTTTTGGCAAACTCCAAGTGGGCTGTCATGTGCCTTTTACTGAGGAGTTGCTTCTGTCTGGCCACTCTACCATAAAGGCCTGATTAGTGGAGTGCTGCAGAGATGGTTGTCCTTCTGGAAGGTTATCCTATATCCACAGAGGAATTCTGGAGCTCTTTCAGAGGGACCATCGGGTTCTTGGTCACCTCCCTGACCAAGGCCCTTCTCCCCCGATTGCTCAGTTTGGCCGGGCGGCCAGCTCCAGGAAGAGTCTTTGGTGATTCCAAACTTCTTCCATTTAAGAATAATGGAGTCCACTGTGTTCTTGGGGTGTCACACCCTGACCATAGTTTACTTTGTATGTTTCTATGTTTTGGTTGGTCAGGGTGTGATCTGAGTGGGCATTCTATGTTACATGTCTAGTTTGTCTAGTTCTATGTTCGGCCTGATATGGTTCTCAATCAGAGGCAGGTGTTCGTCATTGTCTCTGATTGGGAACCATATTTAGGTAGCCTGGGTTTCACTGTGTGTTTGTGGGTGATTGTTCCTGTCTATGTGTTTTCACCAGATAGGCTGTTTAGGTTTTCGTTACGTTCATCACGTTCTTTATTTTGGAGTGTTTGTATTGATTCGTGTTTTACGTTTGTTCATTAAAACATGGATCGCAATCTACACGCTGCATTTTGGTCCGACTCTCCTTCTCATACAGAAAACCGTTACATGGGGACCTTCAATGCCGCAGACATTTTTTGGTACCCCCACCAAAAAATAAATAATCCTGTCTCGGAACTCCACGGACAATTCCTTCGACCTCATGGCTTTGTTTTTGCTCTGACATGCACTGTCAACTGCGGGACCTTATATAGACAACTATGTGCCTTTCCAAATCATGTCCAAATCAATCAAATTTACCACAAGTGGACTCCAATGAAGTTATAGAAACATCTCAAGGATGGTTAATGGAAACAGGATGCGCCTGAGCTCAATTTGGAGTCTCATTGTAAAGGGTCTGAATTCTTATGTCAATAAGCTATTTCTGTTTTATATTTTTGATGCATTTGCAAAAATGTCTAAACTTGTTTTCTCTTTGTCATTATGATGTGTTGTGTGTAGATTGATGAGGGAAAAAAAATATTTAATACATTTTAGAATAAAGCTGTAACGTAACAAAATGTTGAAAAAAGGGAAGGGGTTTGAATACTTTCCGAATGCACTGTAGTTTTTGGAGTTTAATGTTACCTCATTTAATTTGTTTAATTTCACCTCATCACTCGACATTCTGTGTGTCCAGTGGTTAGCTGGTAGACTGCTGCTGTAGCTGTATGAAATGGCTGACTAGCTAGCTAGCTATGCCTATGTTAACAAATCCACAAAGGCGGAGTAACTCTAGGCTTGTTGAGAAAGGGGGCAGGGGTGGGGAGGGGGAGAGTTGTTTGAAAATAGCCTAACTGTCGTTGTAATACGCCTAGCTTCCACAATGTGGGAGAAAAATAGCGTTATCTCCTTTAACATCAGCTCACCATGCTCCTTCACACATGTAGAACCCTCTGTGGAAAGGGTTTTACCTGGAACCAAAAAGGGTTCTAATTGGAACCAAATAGGTTCTACCTAGAACCAAAACGTGTTCTTTAAAGGGTTCTCCTATGAGGACAGCCAAATAACCTTTTTGGTTCTAGATGTCACCCTTGTACAGTACAGTTCATTGATATGTGTCAGGCCAAGCAGAGACCTCTACAGTAGATGAACAAGTACTATAGCAACTGACATCAATGAGCTACACAATTTAAATCTACAGGTACACAGCTTCATCTAAAATCAGGTACAAACAAACACATCAATTAAGTTTCCATGCCAGCTAAATGTTGATTAAGCATGAGATGATTGAAACCATGGGTTTAGTGTGCTGCTAGATGCTGCTGAGTGAAGAGACGGGAATGTATTTATTTTAATGCAATAACATTTACTTAGCCTGTAACAGAGTTGCTGGCCTGTGCTTTTTCTAATTGGTGCCAGTGGCTAAATCCTATCCATTTGCATCGACCTCCTTTGAAGACAGATGCAGATGAGCCAAACAAGTTCGCTAATTATGCCGGAGCGGAGCACGCCGAGGAGTGTGTGTGTGTGTGCTCTGATTGCAACGGAGTATGTATGTCTGTGTGAGAGAGATAGAGAGAGAGAGAGAGAGAGAGAGAAGTGTATGTGTGTGGCTGTGGAGCCAAGGGGATATACAGCGTGACATTTAACCAGAGTTCACCAGACACACCAATCATGAATGGAATCCCAAATTAAACTAATGCTATAAATTTACATAACTTTATATCACTGCACAAACACACTGCATGTCCAGCCCGGCGGCCCCACTAGAACACCCTCAGTAGGTACCAGAACTATACTCAACGGCTGTAGAAGGAATCACCTATTGGGAATATAATTCTGACAAATAAACTTTAAAATAACCCTTATGGACAATATGGTTTTATCCACAAAACCCAATGTTCTTCCATCCCATCAAACCAAACAACAAGCAACAGTCCAGCTAAAATATGCAGATGGACACACAAATCTACACCCCAAGATACCTAATCTCCAGTCATTGGGCTGGGGTGCGTGATGTGCTGGTTGTGTCCTGGCCGTCTAATGGCTGGTGTTGTTTCCCCCAGCACATAGACTAATGGCAGCCGACAGGCCTGTCTCCACTGTGCACTCTGGTTGACGCACACACACACACTGTCAAATTGTCCTGGAAATTCTAATCAATAATGAGGAGAGACAAGGTCAATCACCAATCAGAATATTACTTTATTCAGAACTTATTAATAACATAGATTAATTATTGCAATAATGAAGCTTGTCGACGACCCGCCCGTAGGTGATTCATTGAGAAGCCCAACGAGCGGATTTGAGCCTCGGCATTTCATACTAAAGTTCATCCTCCTAGACGTTCATGACAAACAGCATATGTATGGAATGGGTCACAAGGTTAAAATTTGTAAGAAAGATACAAATAATTCACAGCAAACAGCATCTGCAGTAAAGACTTCTCCTTGTGTAGAAACCAGGGCCTGGCCCAGAGCCATCTCTCCCTGGTACCTTTCAGTCAGGCACACAGACACTAATCATGCTATGGAATGTTGTCTTTATCACCAATCCATCGTAAATCCACTGTCTGTGGTAAATCCCCCAGAGGCCCACTTTCAATTCACACAGACACAATAGAGTTATAAGAACCCTCTATTCTGTTGCATAAAACAACCATTTGATGCAATAATAGTATTATAACATAATCTTGTCATTTCTGTTCTCACACACACACACACACACACACACACACACACACACACACACACACACACACACACACACACACACACACACACACACACTCCACTGTACATTGGGCTTATTATGTGTGTGATGTATAGTGAAGCAGCGAGTGAGTGTAGAACAAGCAAAGTGGTGGCAGGATGCTACTGATACACTAGGAGCAGGACAGTGAGATGTTAACCCCTCTGGAAGATTTACATGTGACACATCGTTAGCACTCACAATAGGATGCAGTCTGCCCTCTAAAACATATGCAAAATGCATTCTCCCGAGAAAATGCTTAGACATCTTGGACATCTATCAGCATCTTGATGAGAGAACATATTTTAGAGAGGATCTACCCACTATGGAACATACTAAAAGTGATAGTTACCCTTTCATTGTCAAGGCATTTCTTTGTTCAGCTGTCAATGTATTGTTAATGCTTTTTATTTTTTTTAAGAGTAGCTGCTGCAATAGCAACAGCTAGCGGGCAGCCTAATAAAATAGCTATATAAAGAAATAATGAAATAACTTAGGAGTTCATTTGATTGACGTAAAGCAGGTCAGGCAGAATGAAGATAACTAGTAGAGGGCTACTTGAAATGACACATACACACAAAGCTGATGTAAGCCTATTTAATTCCCAGGAACAACTATTTAATAACATTTCTGTTACAAGACAAAAATAGTGCTTTTTTTTGCTATGCGTATTGAGCTCACTGTTCAGTTCATTCCCTGGTAGTTTTTTATAGGCAATGTTCTGTGTCGTGAGCTTCATGGCTTTACTCGTGTTGAATGGCTCCTTGAATAGCTCCATCACGACAAGGCAGGCTCACACCACGCACACGCACACACACACACACACACACACACGCCAGGGGCAAATTGCCTGAAGATATCTGCCGCTGAACTGAAGAGCCCTAAGACGGAAGAAGAGAGGCTCTCTGAAGTGGGATATATGTTTGCTTTTGAGGAACCTTACAGGAGACAGCTGCTGTGACTTACAGACCATTTGCTGCTTGTGAGGGAAAACAAGATGTAAAGCAATACTTTTCTGTGGTCCTTCCTCCGTCTGTGTCTGGCTGGCACGGGCCAAATTGAAAAGAACCTGTGGACTGTAATGAAAAGAGATAGGGTTTCGTGGTGTAATCGTGCAAGCAGGGGACATATATTGGCTACACACACGCAGACACTGGCAGGATTACACACACAACTCAAACATATGCATATACACCAACACACGTACACACCTACACACGCGTTAACGCACACATGACACACTTACAGGGATACAATAAAGCCCTTTATCTACTTCCCCAGAGTCAGATAAACTTGTGGATACCATTTTTATGTCTCTGCATGCAGTTTGAAGGAAGTTGCTAACTAGCACCATCAGTAACTAGTGTTGGGGCAATGATCGGAAGTCTAACGCCAGTTAGAATTGGCTTGCAAAATTACCTCTAATTTATCTCATTCACACCAATGCAAACTAATCATGACACACGAACTCACTGCCAGACCCCCTCAGACAGATATAGGAGAGAGAGAGAGAGAGAGAGAGAGAGAGAGAGAGAGAGAGAGAGAGAGAGAGAGAGAGAGAGAGAGAGAGAGAGAGAGAGAGAGAGAGAGAGAGAGAGAGAGAGAGAGAGAGAGAGAGAGAGAACGAGAGAGGCCTATCTCACAGATGAGGGAGGACGGGAAGCCACAAGGCTTGTTTTTAATTAAAAGCTCATTAACAAGTGTTAATGACAAACATTGTATTAACATTCCTTACACATGATTCTCAGTCACCAGGCTTAATAGGATTTGATAATACATGACTGTTTTTTGGGGGGTTCTCAGCTACATGTATGTGCTGTGACCCTCATTAACATCAAACTGCTAATTGGCAAGGATGTAGGCCTACCCACATGGAAAAATACTATAATGTATACTATGTAAGGAATACTATAGTGTTCCCTGTAATGTTTTTTCATGTGGGTAGGCCTACATTATTACAGTTGTATTTACAGTTTACTGTAGTATTGTAGTATTTCTTTTTTGTTGCATTTTCTATTGTAATTACTGTAGTGCTTTAGTGGACAGTAGTATGCTGGTGTATTTACTGTAGTGCTTTGTAGACTGTAGTATACTGTCTGATGTAACCTTGATGAAACCTACAAGAGAAATTCAAAAAAATGACATTTTCCATAACCTGTAGGTAGGTAGGTATGGGTTCTGAACGGAGAGTTCAGAGCTCTTTTTATGCATTTTTGCAGACTTTATTGTTTTTGAAAGCATTCCTGTAGTATTTACAACAGCATTTTGTTGGGGATAATACTCTAGTATTCTACAGTATACTACAAAATTCTATACTAAGTGCTACACATGATCGAGGGATACTACAGTGTATAGTATAGTATTCTACAGTATACTACAGTTGACTAAAGAATCCTATAGAAAGTACTGTAGTATTCTGTAGTAAAAGCTTTCTGGACAAATCTGCACAGTGGTTGAGACAGTAAAACAGCGCCCCCAGCTGGTCAACACAATTGTTCCACTTCTCAAGCAGGAAGGATACAAGCAAATGTTTATATTATGTATAAAAGTAAACAACATTATCTTTCCAACATTTCCTGTTGACAGTGAAAATAGACTAGGCCTATATTCAAAATGTATCGTAACAAAGAAAAGGAGCTCACTGCTTGTGAAACATTAGCATTTTGAATTGTAATTGTATGAGCCATGAAGTGAACACTAACGCAACTCTCTTCATTGAGTCCCTGTAACTTTGTCAAATTTTAGTGTGTAGTCTAAGGCAATAATGGAGGGTTGGACAAACTAAGCCTTCTCTAAAGCGGGTAACGTTTTAGAGTGAAAATGAAAATGGGAGAGTAGTGCTATAAATAATTTATGTGAACTGCATTGCTGTAATTCAAGCAGTCCTATGAATTATGGATTTCAAATGTAGCTCTTAAAACAGTCAAGGTAAAAAAGTTTGTTTTATATTTTTATTTTATTTTATTTTAGCTGTGAATTTGAGGTTAGGCGGGTCAAAGACAAGAGTGTGAGAGCTTTTATGCAGCCACTCTCCACCTCCCAAGGTTAACATTTTTAAGGCCATGCTGAGACAGGTCCCATTTTACCTGTGTACCTACAGTACATTGTCCAGCAGACAAAGGGCAACTATTGCCTACGCTCACATGACTGTGTTTTGTTGACTGTGCATAAGGCCCATTCAGAGCTAGGGGAAAAAAGTGTTCAAGGTCTCTGCCGCTTCCGCTTGAAACGAGCTTCAAAATGTCCTGAAATTACAGGAGATCGTCCCTTTAAATGAGTTTAATTAAAGATAGAGTAAACACGATGATGGAAAATGAAGTGGGGGAATGTCAATGTTTTGACCCCTAGTTGGCCCCCCTAGACCCCCACACCTCCCCAAAACCATCTTTTTGCTCCATATGGAAATGTTTTTAAACTGCAGTGCTTTATGTTTCATGCTGTATGTAGCCAATTAGTGACAGTTTTTCAATTGAATATTCCGAAGTCTCTATAGAAAAAAAGTGTGTTTCCATCGAATTAACTTGTTGCAGATAAAAGGCTGTGCGTGATGACATTGTCGCATACAAATAACTTTTGCAATTAAATGCCCATGTACCAAATAAAAAATGCAAGTTAAATGGGTTTTCATTGCATTTTGAACTCTACTGAGGGTTTTGTTACAAAATAATGTTATGTTATGTAGCGGAACGTGCCCACTCACGTGCACTCTAACCAACAGCTCGCAGATACCGTGTGAGTATAGCCTACATGAGGAGATTTTATTGACAAAATAGTGATATTATTTGTATTTGTCAAACGGCAGCCAAGCATCGATCATCATGTCACCAGAATGAGACCCTCGATATTTATTGGAAAGAAGCATCGAGCTCATCGCCATGCACCTTCACCACCCTATGAAGTTCATCACAACTTATTTAATATGTACGTAATGGTAGACTCAGCGATAGGACGTAGATGCTGAAAGTAAACAGCATAGTGGATCAATTCCGGCAACAACTAAGAGCGTGGAAGCTTGAGTCTCAACTTCTCCTCTGTTTTGGTGCCTGGATACCATGCTGTGAACAGCGTGAAGTGAACCCTGGCACATGCACAGACACTGTGTGTGACTGTGTGAAAGCAAAGTCTTGCATCTTGCTCATCTCAATATCTGCGTTGCTGCTCGTGGCAACGTCATTTCACTGAGTCAACCTAAACTGCATGCTTTCCCGAATATTAGTGGGAGGACCACACAACATCGCTTGACTCCAAGTTTACTTCGATATATGATAGTTATTATATCAACATTTGCACATAAAGTCATTTCCACCACCATTTCTCGAATTATTAATTTTACATGCCTTTTCCATCAGACCTGTCATGACATTTTTTTTACTCAAATAAATTATTGGGGGGGGCGTCATGTCCCCCCATCCCATGAGGCAATTTCGCCTGTGATAAATAGCATAACTTTATAACAATGTCTGAAGATAACAGAAAATAACTGTTTATGTGCAAATCAGTGTTGTGCTAGTGGTGCCATTCCATAAGGCTTTGTCTGAAGAGATCTTACAATATTATTAGGCTATACAAGGATATTTTCATTTGCCATAATGAGCCGCACTTATATAAAAGTTACATAAAATGTATGCCGGACATTGGAAACTGTAACACGATGAGCGCCATTTTGGTTCAGTAAACAATTCTACCGGCGGATGTTCTCTCCCAGAAGAGCGCCCTACTGCATGCAGTTTCCTTTATCTTTCACAGTCATTTAGCGCCTTGTAAAATTGAGCAATGACCGCGTCTTTGGTTGTGCAGAGGTTAGCAGGAGTGTCCGGGGCGCTTGCTGTCACGGCTGGGGCATACGGAGCTCACGGTAGGATTTCACGTCTTCGTAATTGAGCGGGGCATAACAACCAGATTAAATGATTGTGTAACGTTAGTGAACTTTAAAAGTTAGGCATGTTGTTGTGTATGCGCTGCTGGACATGCTTATGTCACTCATTGGGCCATGTCACTAGTGCTAAATAATAATGTAATTAGCTATATGTAGCCTACAGTGTGCTTTCAGGCTGCAGTTTTCATGCTACTGTTAATGATGCACATTAACCGAATGAAAAGGTGTATATTGCAGGCTCCTGATGGCTAAACATAAAGTTACACAAATAGGCTTCACTGTTCTTGATATCACATGACATGACCACCTGTTTTGTGGTGCTGCTATTACTGTAGCTGTCCTGGCCCTTTACAATATCTCCTATTTGTTTATTTAGGTTTCAAAAACAAAGATCCAGGCGATTACTCGATCGTGGTAAGTGTTGTTTCATATGCTATTTAAGTAATAAGGCACAAGGGGGTGTGATATATGGCCAATATACCACGGCTAAGGGCTGTTATCTTGCACAACGCAACGCGGCCGTGGTAAATTGGTCATATCACACCCCCTCGTGCGTTAATGCTTAAAAAGCATTTGCTATTATAAACTGGTTACCAATGTAATTAGAGCAGTAAAAAATAAATGTTTTGTCATACCTGTCATACAGTTGAAGTCAGAAGTTTACCTACACCTTAGCCAAATACATTTTAAACTCTGTTTTTCACTATTCCTGACATTTAATCCTAGTTAAAATTGCCTGTTTTAGGTCAGTTAGGATCATCACTTTATTTTAAGAATGTGAAATGCCAGAATAATAGTAGAGTGATTTTATTTCAGCTTTAATTTCTTTCATCACTTTCTCTGTGCGTCGGAAGTTTACATACACTCAATTAGTATTTGGTAGCATTGCCTTTAAATTGTTTAACTTGGGTCAAATGTTTTGGGCAGTCTTCCCACAATAAGTTGGGTGAATTTTCACCCATTCCTCCTGCCGAGCTGGTGTAACTGAGTCAGGTTTGTAGTCCTTGCTAGCACACACTTTTTCAGTTCTGCCCACACATTTTCTACAGGATTGAGGTCAGGCCTTTATGATGGCCACTCCAATACCTTGACTTTGTTGTCCTTAAGCCATTTTGCCACAACTTTGGAAGTATGCTTGGGGTCATTGTCCATTTGTGACGAAACTTCAACTTCCTGACTGATGTCTTGAGATGTTGCTTCAATATATCCACATAATTTTCCATCCTCAGGATGCCATCTATTTTGTGAAGTGCACCAGTCCCTCCTGCAGCAAAGCACCCCCACAACATGATGCTGCCACCCCCGTGCTTCACGGATGGGATGGTGTTCTTCGGCTTGCAAGCCTCCCCCTTTTTCCTCCAAACATAATGATGGTCATTATGGCCAAACAGTTCTATTTTTGTTTCATCAGACCAGAGGACATTTCTCCAAAAAGTACGATCTTTGTCCCCATGTACAGTTGCAAACTGTAGTCTGGCTTTTTTATGGCGGTTTTGGAGTAGTGGCTTCTTTTTTTGCTGAGCGCCCTTTCAGGTTATGTCGATATAGGACTCATTTTACTGGGGATATAGATACTTTTGTACCTGTTTCCTCCAGCATCTTCACAAGGTCCTTTGCTACGGGGGTGGCAGCATCATGTTGTGGGGGTGCTTTGCTGCTGGAAGTACTGGTGCACTTCACAAAATAGATGGCATCATGAGGGTGGAAAATTATGTGGATATATTGAAGCAACATCTCAAGACATCTGTCAGGACGTTAAGCTTGGTCGCAAATGGGTCTTCCAAATGGACAAGGACCCTAAGCATACTTCCAAAGTTGTAGCAAAATGGCTTAAGGACAACAAAGTCAAGGTATTGGAGTGGCCATCACAAAGCCCTGACCTCAACCCTATAGGAAATGTGTGGGCAGAACTGAAAAAGTGTGTGTGTGATCAAGGAGGCCTACAAACCTGACTCAATTATACCAGCTCTGTCAGGAGGAATGGGCCAAAATACACCCAACTTCTTGTGGGAAGCTTGTTGAAGGCTGCCCAAAATGTTTGACCCAAGTTAAACAATTTAAAGGCAATGCTACCAAATACTAATTGAGTGTATGTAAACTTCTGACCTACTGACCTAAGACAGGGAATTTGTAATAGGATTAAATGTCAGGTATTGTGAAAAACTGAGTTGAAATGTATTTGGCTAAGGTTTATGTAAACTTCCGACTTTACACACACAAGTTACCAGTCAAAACTTTGGACACATCTACTCAAGGGTTTTTCTTTATTCTTTTTTCTACATTGTAAAATAATAGTGAAGACATCAAAACTATGAAATAACACATTTTGAATCATGTAGTCAACACATTTTGAATAATGTAGTAACCAAAAAAAGTGTTAAACAAATATATTTTAAATTCTTCAAAGTAGTCACCCTTTGCCTTGATGAAAGCTTTGCACTCTCCTGGCATTCTCTCAACCAGCTTCATTAGGTAGTCACCTGGAATATATTTAAATTAACAGGTGTGTCTTGCTAAGTTAATTTGTGGAATTTCTTTCCTTCTTAAATGCGTTTGAGCCAATGTGTTGTGACAAGGTAGGGATGGTATACAGAATATAACCCTATTTGGTAAAAGACCAAGTCCATATTATGGCAAGAACAGCTCAAATAAGCAAAGAGAAATGACAGTCCATCATTACTTTAAGACATGAAGGTCAGTCAATCTGGAAAATTAAGAACTTTGAAAGTTTCTTCAAGTGCAATTGCAAAAACCATCAAGTGCTATGATGAAACTGGCTCTCATGAGGACCACCACAGGAAAGGAAGACCCAGAGTAGAGGTCGACCGATTATGATTTTTCAATGCCGATACCGATTTATTGGGGGTCCAAAAAGCCGATGCCGATTTAAAATAAATAAATAATAATAATACAAAAAATATATATTATTTGTAATAATGACAATTACAACAATACTGAATGAACACTTGTTTTAACTTAATATAATACATCAATAATATTAATTTAGCCTCAAATAAATAATGAAACATGTTCAATTTGTTTTAAATAATGCAAAAACAAAGTGTTGAAGAAAGTAAAAGTGCAATATGTGCTATGTAAAAAAGCTAACGTTTAAGTTCCTTGCTCAGAACTTGAGAACATATGAAAGCTGGTGGTTCCTTTTAACATGAGTCTTCAATATTCCCAGGTAAAAAGTTTTAGGTTGTAGTTATTATAGGAATTATAGGACTTTCTCTCTCTACCATTTGTATTTCATATACCTGTTATATGACTAGTATATGTTCTTATAGGCACTTTAGTATTGCCAGTGTAACAGTATAGCTTCAATCCCTCTCCTCGCTCCTACCTGGGCTCGAACCAGGAACACATCGACAACAGCCACCCTTGAAGCAGCGTTACCCATGCAGAGCAAGGGGAACAACCACTCCAAGTCTCAGAGCGAGTGACGTTTGAAACGCTATTAGCGCGCACCCCGGTAACTAGCTAGCCATTTCACATCGGTTACACTAGCCTAATCTCGGGAGTTGATAGACTTGAAGTCATAAACAGTGCAACTCTTGAAGCACAGCGAAGAGTTGCTGGCAAAACGCACAAAAGTGCTGTTTGAATGAAGGCTTACGAGCCTGCTGCTGCCTACCATCACTCAGTCAGACTGCTCTATCACATCATAGACTTAGTTATAACATAGTAACACACAAATACGAGCCTTAGGTCATAAATATGGTCAAATCCGGAAACTATCATCTCGAAAACATGTTTATTCTGTCAGTGAAATATGGAACCGTTCCGTATTTTATCTAACGGGTGACAACCCTAAGTCTAAATATTCCTGTACATTGCACAACCTTCAATGTTATGTCATAATTACGTACAATTCTGGCAAATTAGGCTACCAAACTGTTGCATATACACTGACTCTGCGTGCAATGAACGTAAGAGAAGTGACACAATTTCACCTGGTTAATATTGCCTGCTAATCTGGATTTATTTTAACAAAATATACAGGTTAAAAATATATACTTCTGTGTATTGATTTTAAGAAAGGCATTGATGTTTATGGTTAGGTACACATTGGAGCAACGATACGCACCGCATCGATTATATGTAACGCAGGACACGCTAGATAAACTAGTAATATCATCAACCACGTGTAGTTAACTAGTGATTATGATTGATTGATTGTTTTTTATAAGATATGTTTAATGCTAGCTAGAAACTTACCTTGGCTTACTGCATTCGCGTTATAGGCAGGCTCCTCGTGGAGTGCAATGTAATCAGGTGGTTAGAGCGTTGGACTAGTTAACTATAAGGTTGCAAGATTGAATCCCTGAGCTGACAAGGTAAAAATCTGTTGTTCTGCCCCTGAACAAGGCAGTTAACCCACCGTTCCTAAACCGCCATTGAAAATAAGAATGTGTTCTTAACTGACTTGCCTAATTAAATAAAGATTAAATAAAGGTGTAAACATTTTTTTTTTTTTTTAAAGGCCAAATTGGTGTCCAAATATACAGATTTCCTATTGTTATGAAAACTTAAAATCGGCCCTAATTAATCGGCCATTCGATTTAATCGGTCGACCTCTAACCCAGAGTTACCTACCTCTGCTGCCGAGGATAAGTTCATTAGAGTTACTAGCCTCAGAAATTGCAGCCCAAATAGATGCTTCAGAGTTCAAATAACTGACACATCTCAACATCAACTGTTCAGTGGAGACTGTGTGAATCAGGCCTTCATGGTCAAAGAAACCACTACTATAGGACACCAAACATGAGAAATGGACATTAGACCAGTGGAAATCTGTCCTTTGGTCTGATGAGTCCAAATTTGAGGTTTTTGGTGTCTTTGTGAGATGCAAAGTAGGTGAATTGATGATCTCTGCATGTGTGGTTCCCACTGAAGTATGGAGGTGTGGAGGTGTTTTGCTGGTGGCACTGTCAGTGATTTATTTAGAATTCAAGGCACACTTAACCAACATGGATACCACACTTAACCAACATGGATACCACAGCATTCTGCAGAGATATGTCATCCCTTCCGGTTTGGGCTTAGTGGGACTATCATTTGTTTTTCAACAGGACAATGACCCAACACACCTCCAGGCTGTGTAATGGCTATTTGACCAAGAATGAGAGTGATGGAGTAATGCATCAGATGACCTGGCCTTCGCAATCACCTGACCTCAACCCAATTGGGATGAGTCGACCGCCAAGTGAAGGTAAAGCAGCCAACAAGTGCTCAGCAAATGTGGGAACTCCTTCAAGACTGTTGGAAAAGCATTCCAGGTGAAGCTGGTTGAGAGAATGCCAAGAGTGCGTAAAGCTGTCAAAGCAAAAGGTGGCTACTTCAAAGAACATAAATCAAAAAATATATATATATACAGTGCCTTGCGAAAGTATTCGGCCCCCTTGAACTTTGCGACCTTTTGCCACATTTCAGGCTTCAAACATAAAGATATAAAACTGTATTTTTTTGTGAAGAATCAACAACAAGTGGGACACAATCATGAAGTGGAACGACATTTATTGGATATTTCAAACTTTTTTAACAAATCAAAAACTGAAAAATTGGGCGTGCAAAATTATTCAGCCCCTTTACTTTCAGTGCAGCAAACTCTCTCCAGAAGTTCAGTGAGGATCTCTGAATGATCCAATGTTGACCTAAATGACTAATGATGATAAATACAATCCACCTGTGTGTAATCAAGTCTCCGTATAAATGCACCTGCACTGTGATAGTCTCAGAGGTCCGTCAAAAGCGCAGAGAGCATCATGAAGAACAAGGAACACACCAGGCAGGTCCGAGATACTGTTGTGAAGAAGTTTAAAGCCAGATTTGGATACAAAAAGATTTCCCAAGCTTTAAACATCCCAAGGAGCACTGTGCAAGCGATAATATTGAAATGGAAGGAGTATCAGACCACTGCAAATCTACCAAGATCTGGCCGTCCCTCTAAACTTTCAGCTCATACAAGGAGAAGACTGATCAGAGATGCAGCCAAGAGGCCCATGATCACTCTGGATGAACTGCAGAGATCTACAGCTGAGGTGGGAGACTCTGTCCATAGGACAACAATCAGTCGTATATTGCACAAATCTGGCCTTTATGGAAGAGTGGCAAGAAGAAAGCCATTTCTTAAAGATATCCATAAAAAGTGTTGTTTAAAGTTTGCCACAAGCCACCTGGCAGACACACCAAACATGTGGAAGAAGGTGCTCTGGTCAGATGAAACCAAAATTGAACTTTTTGGCAACAATGAAAAACGTTACGTTTGGCGTAAAAGCAACACCGCTGAACACACCATCCCCACTGTCAAACATGGTGGTGGCAGCATCATGGTTTGGGCCTGCTTTTCTTCAGCAGGGACAGGGAAGATGGTTAAAATTGATGGGAAGATGGATGGAGCCAAATACAGGACCATTCTGGAAGAAAACCTGATGGAGTCTGCAAAAGACCTGAGACTGGGACGGAGATTTGTCTTCCAACAAGACAATGATCCAAAACATAAAGCAAAATCTACAATGGAATGGTTCAAAAATAAACATATCCAGGTGTTAGAATGGCCAAGTCAAAGTCCAGACCTGAATCCAATCGAGAATCTGTGGAAAGAACTGAAAACTGCAGTTCACAAATGCTCTCCATCCAACCTCACTGAGCTCGAGCTGTTTTGCAAGGAGGAATGGTAAAAAATTTCAGTCTCTCGATGTGCAAAACTGATAGAGACATACCCCAAGCGACTTACAGCTGTAATCGCAGCAAAAGGTGGCGCTACAAAGTATTAACTTAAGGGGCCTGAATAATTTAGCACGCCCAATTTTTCAGTTTTTGATTTGTTAAAAAAGTTTGAAATATCCAATAAATGTCGTTCCACTTCAGGATTGTGTCCCACTTGTTGTTGATTCTTCACAAAAAAATACAGTTTTATATCTTTATGTTTGAAGCCTGAAATGTGGCAAAAGGTCACAAAGTTCAAGGGGGCCGAATACTTTCGCAAGGCACTGTATATATTTTTTTGTTACTACATGATTCCGTATGTGATATTTCATAGTTTCGATGTCTGCTATTATTCTAAAATGTAGAAAATAGTACAAATAAAGAAACATTTAAATGAGTAGGTGTGTCCAAACTTTTGACCAGTATTGTGTGTATACACAAAAAAAAAGTTTATAAAAGGCAATAAGGGGTTTGTGCAATATGGCCAATATACCACACTCCTTCTGGGC
The DNA here is from genome assembly GCF_045791955.1 of Oncorhynchus clarkii lewisi. Classification (NCBI taxonomy): domain Eukaryota; kingdom Metazoa; phylum Chordata; class Actinopteri; order Salmoniformes; family Salmonidae; genus Oncorhynchus; species Oncorhynchus clarkii. Next base: position 19,614,303 of record NC_092155.1, read on the forward strand.
TTATTGCATTAAAATAACCAATATGAATATAATGCAAAGTTATACCACCCTGTCAACTTATTTGTCAGACAGTTCTGGTCTCTAATGTATCTACCTTTCCTCAGCTGTATGAGACGGCCAACAAGTACCACTTCTACCACAGCATAGCTCTGCTGGGGGCCTCTCGCTGTCGGAAACCTGCTGTGGTATGTACTGTATACCTCGCTCCAATTCTAATGACAGAATTAACTATCGAACTCTAGTGTTGTAACAGAACACACGGTGTCTTCAGAAAGTATTCCTACCCCTTTAGACTTATTCCACATGTTGTTGTTACAGTCTGAAATCAAAATGGATGAACCATCTACACACAATACACAATAACGACAAAGTGGAAACATGTTTGTTGAAATTAAATCCAGAAATATTTACATAAGTATTCACACATGTTGGAATCACTTTTGGCAGTGATTACAGCTATGAGTCTGTCTGGATATGTCCAAGTGCAAGTAACTGGCAAGTAACTCCAGTGTATGTTTGGCCTTGTATTTTAGGTTGTCTTGCTGTGTGTGTGTAAGGAATGCAGAATGAACCAGGTTTTCCTCTAGGGTTTTGCTTGTGCTTAGCTATATTCCATTAGATTTTTATCCTAAAAAAAACTCCTTGCTGATGACGATCATACCCATAACATGATGTAGCCACCACCATGCGTGAAAATATGAAGTGGTACTCAGTAATGTGTTGGATTTGCCCCAAACATAACACTTTGTATTCAGGACATAAAGTGAATTTCTTTGCCACATTTTTTGCAGTTTTACTTTTGTGCCTTTTTGCAAACAGGATACTTGTTTTGGAATATTTTTTATTCTGTACTCTGTAAAGGCTTCCTTTTCGTTCTGTCAGTTTGGTTAATTTTGTAGATTGACTACAATGTCGATCCATCCTTAGTTTTTCCTTTGACAGCCATGGAACTCTGTTTTTAAAGTCACCATTGGCCTCATGGTGAAATCCTTAAGTGGCTTCCTTCCTCTCTGGCAACTGAGTTAGGAAGGACGTCTGTATCTTTGTAGTGACTGAGTGTATTGATACACCATCCAAAGTTATTTTCACCCGTCTACCAATAGGTGCCCATCTTTGCGAGGCATTGGAAAACCTCTTTGGTTGAATCTGTTTGAAATTCACTGCTCGACTGAGGGACAGATAATTGTATGTGTGGGGTACAGAGATGAGGTAGTCGTTCAAAAAAATCATGTTAAACATTTCTTGCACACAGTGAGTCCATGCATCTGAACTTATTCAGGCTTGCCATAACAAAGGGGTTGAATACGTATTGACTCAAGACATTTCAGCTTTTCATTTTTAATTAGTAAAAATGTCTAAACAATTTCACATTGACATTATGGGGTATTGTGTGTAGGCCATTGACACAACATATACATGTTGTAACAACAAAGTGGAAAAAGTCAAGGGATGTGATTACTTTCTGAAGGCACAATAATTATGTATCTCTGTGGTTTATTATAATCCTCCGCCCGCATGTATTCTCCATTTTTGTTTGCATTAGTGATTTGATGTCCAAGTACATGTATTTTCAGATACTGTATGCCACATTCTGAGAAGGCTGTGTGTACGTCTTAAATGGTCAGCACACAGTCACTTTCCCCTCTTCTCTCTGCAGGCGGGCGCCCTCCTGGTAGTGGGCATGGGGGCGTTCTGTGGCGCCCTGTATCACCAGGCCCTGACGGAGAACCCTGTCCTGAGGAAACTGGCTCCTTACGGGGGCATGTTCCTGATCGCTGGCTGGCTGGCCATAGCCATCTGAACTCTGTCATTTTAACCACTGACCCCATATTTGGACCCTACTGGTGGTGAATGACCTTTCTCTACAGGACACAAACTGACTTATGTTCAGAGAAGAAGGGGTGTTGGTAAAATGTCACTTATCTATACCCTGCTGTTGTTCTGTCATGGGTGTAAAGAGAAGATAAGGTTGTGAGGGATCACTTTTGAAAATGTTGACGTACTTGTGACTTAAATTTCTCTTGTTTTTGTGTGTGGGTGTTAACGCACCCACGTTTCAGTTTGAATGGATCCGAAAGAGTAATGTATATTAATCCTTAATCATAAATAAACCTTTTGAAAAGAGTTGATCACTTCTCTGTAACCCCTTATTTGTTCCTACTGAGGAAGCCTTCTGATAGTGAATGTCTCTGGCCCATCAGCATTTAATCTTCTAAGTACCGGTGTACAGAGAACACGGAGTTCATTAACCACTGGCCTCACTTTAGCCGGGGCTACGTTCCTTCAAACCTATCTGTATTCAAATTGGAAGTGAAATCCATTGAAGCGCTAATTCCTTCCTTCATTCCATCCTCCCGTTTCCTGATTGTAGGCTGTGTGTGTGAAGGCCGTCTGCGCGAGGATCTTTTGAAAATTGCTTTATAAATCTCCAGGTCAATTTGCAGGGGGTGGCTCGACGCTCATAAGCCAGCCGACTGACTCGGGAGTCCATTGAAAGTAGAAATCCTATTGACTAAAGCACATCCCAGTGAACTTTGATCACGACTCATAAAATGCTCATTAGAAGGCTGATTAGTGGGCTTTGGGGAAAACGGGGTCAGGCTATCAAACTGCGATTGTTATCTCTGGAATGGAAACACTGGTTACACAAGTTAGTTCATTTGGGCTCCTGAGACAAGGAGAGGAGGCAGGAAAATGTATGGACTGTTTGTGTGGGAGGGCTGCTGGAGGCTCATGTATGCGCATTTTAAGTTGATAATGTGAGATGGTGCCACGGACAAAGGAGAGAGATCTGCACCATCATAATGTGTTCAGAATCCATTCACACTCACCCAGCCACATCACATTGTGCCTGTTTCCCTCCACCTCCTGGTTGCTGACATTTTGGGCGTGCAGCGTTGGGACTACACACACACACTCCCAAACAGTCACTCATTACTGAAGCAGCACAGTGTCCCCTCGTTAGAATTGACAACCCTGATCACAACGTTCTGCTCCAATACGCTGTGTTAAAACTCCCTTTTTTTGGTTTCTCAATCTCTGGTCTCTCTTTCTCCCTCTCTCTCAGGCTGTGTCCCTCGCTCTTGGGCTCAGTCTCTCTCTCTCAGGGCCTGTGCTTCACACTCTCTCTTTTGGTCTCTGTTCACTATCACAGTCTTTGTTTTTGCAGGCCAAAGAAATCACTGGCCTATGAGGATTCACCCGGTGAGTTTATTGCCTCAGCAATAAACTCTGCCGTTTATTCTGTGTCCTCACTCTGCTTTTATTATCCTAATGTTGTGAGGCTGGGCACAGGCTGTAAAGCAGGTTGCAATGCAATTAGCCCTTCGGCTAAGGGGTTAGGAATGGTGTTCTAGCTATAACTGGACCTCTCTGGTGTAGTGGGCGGGAGAGATTGTTAATTGTATCTCAAGGGAGTTTTGCTTCACAACCCTCTACTTTTGTTACACTGTAGAATGTATTAATTAGTTTAAAGTATATATTTTTGTTTCTCTCTCACACCACCAAACTCGGTTAGGTAATTACCTCAGAACTGGTCTGTGTCCCAAATGGCATATTCCCTGCATTGTGCACTATTTTTGACCATGGCCCTTAGTGCTCTTGTCAAAAGTAGGGCACTCTGAAGGGAATAAGGTGCCATTTGGCATGCAGAACAAGCTTCTTTAGGGAGAGCTCTACGGCCAATTGATTTCTTGGTTGTGGTCAGAATGAGCGTGAAGCTGGGCTGGTGTATCACTCACACAAATACAAATAGTCTGTCTGAATGCTGGTGGGACTGAGAGGAGAGAGAGACTGACGACTAGGTGGGAAGATGTGCTTCTCAGGATATTTTCCTCAATAAAAGTGTGAAATGAAACTATGCCTATACCACCCGACACGATTACCCAAAGCCTCTCTCTAATACATTGAACACACACTATACTATTGAGAGAGAACAGCAGCTACTAATCCTCTCTCTGAAGCATCAATTCACAGTACACAGCAGCCCACACATTCAAGCGGAATAAAATGTAATGGCTGTTCAAAGCTCTCACACCACTGCTCCCTCCTGACCTTTACAGACCCTTAAATGGTCAGCACTATCACACTTTCAGGTAGATCATCATCCCCTCACTTCAATGGGCACCGCGCCTCCGCATTAAACACTGGCCAAGTCCCTACATAGTGCACTACTTTTGACCAGGACCCATAGGGTGCCATTGAGACTCAGCTACTGCCTCTTTCAGAGCAGCACACACCTTTCTCTCTATCCCATTGTATTACTGCAATTGAGGCTTCTATACAGGTTAGACACACTGCATGTCAGGCTAAGAGGAGTATGTATGAAAATGCATATAAAAATACCCCCAGCAACCACCCAATGATTGCTACCTTTGATGGAATGACTGAGGCTGCAGAGTAATGTTGACAAATAAATAGACAGCATTCACACAGAAATCGTATGTCATAGACATAAACTGTAGCTATAAGTGCTGCCCCTCTCTGCCCTGCACCTCTCTCTCTCTGTCTCTCTACCACTTTCCTCACTTTGTCCTTGATGAATTTGCTGATGGATAGAAGAATTTGAGAAGTGGTTCAACAGATTCCAGTTCCTGGTTGGCTCTAGGTGCTCTCGAGTCTCTCCTCCATTACCTCCACTGGGCCAATTATCTGCACTGTCAGCCTCTCTCTGATATGGCTTCAAAGGGGGAGGTATTTCAAGGTGACACCGGCAAAGATGGGGTGATGGAGGAGAAACTGGCAATGGTTTGAAGATCTTTTGATCACTTTGCGAATCTCTCCCGTCCTGAAGAAAAAGGGCAAAGGAGGAGAGGAAAGAGTTCAGAAGCTGTGAGAGGCAGAGCATCTTGTTCTGCAAGGGGAGCCTGTGGTGTCCCTTTGTCTTTTAAAAGCAGAGGGCTAGCTCAGGCGCCATCTCGCCCCCTTGTTCTGCATACGAGTAGAGGTGTCACTTCACGTCAGCTGTATGGAAGCTTTATTTTGCATATTTATTTTTTTATTTAACCTTTATTTAACTAGGCAAGTCAGTTAAGAACACATTCGTGTTTATAATCATGGCCTACCAAACTCCTTCCGGCTTGGACGGGGGAATAAAAATTTAGGACAAAACACACAATGACGAGAGACACCACAACACAACCTAAAGAGAGGCCTAAGAAAACAACAGAAGGTAGAGACAACAATACATCATGCGTAGCAACCACAACTGTCAATAAGAGTGATTGGGTCTTTGAATGAAGTGATGGAGAAAAAAACTGTCCAGTTGGAGTGGTTTTTTTGCAGCTTGTTCCAGTCACTAGCTGCACCGAACTGAAAAGAGGAGGGACCCAGGGATGTGTGTGCTTTGGGGACCTTTAACAGAATGTGACTGGCAGAACAGGTGTTGTATGTGGAGGAAGAGGGCTGCAGTAGGTATCTCCGATAGGGGGCAGTGAGGCCTCAGAAGGTTTTATAAATAAGCATCAACCTATGGGTCTTGCAACGAGTTTACAGAGATGACTTGTTTACAGAGGAGTATAGAGTGCAGTGATGTGTCCTATAAGGAGCACTGGTGGCAAATCTGGTGGCCGAATGGTAAAGAACATCTAGCCCCTCCAGAGCACCCTTACCTGCTGATCTATAAATGATGTCTCCGTAATCTAGCATGGGTAGGATGGTCATCTGAATCAGGGTTCGTTTGGCAGCTGGGGTGAAAGAGGAGTGGTTACGATAGAGGAAACCAAGTCTAGATTTAACCTTAGCCTGCAGCTTTGATGTGTGCTGAGAGAAAGACAGTGTACCGTCCAGCCATACTCCCAAGTCCTTGTATGGGGTGACTACCACAAGCTCTAAACCCTCAGAGGTAGTAATCACACCAGTGGGGAGAGGGGCATTCTTCTTACCAAACCACATGACGTTTGTTTTGGAGGTGTTCAGAACAAGGTTAAGGACAGAGAAAGCTTGTTGGACACTAAGAAAGCTTTGTTGTAGAGTTTTTAACATAAAATCCAGGAAGGGGCCAGCTGAGTATAAGACTATCATCCAACTGCCTGAGCTATGTTGTTGATGTAAATTGAGAAGAAAGTGGGGCCTAGGGTCAAGCCTTGGGGTACTTCCTTGGTAACAGGCAGTGGCTGAGACAGCAGATGTTCTGACTTTATACACTGACCTCTTTGAGAGAGGTAGTTAGCAAACCAGGCCAAAGACCCTTCAGAGACACCAATACTCCTTAGCCGGCCACACGAATGGATTGGTCTAGCGTATCAAAAGCTTTGGCCAAGTCAATAAAAATATCAGCACAACATTGCTTAGAATCAAGGGCAATGGTGACATCATTGAGGACCTTTGAGGTTGCAGTGACACATCCATAACATGAGTGAAACCAGATTGCATACCAGATAGAATAGTATAGACATCAGGAAAGCCAGTCAGTTGATTATTGACAAGTTTTTCCAACACTTTTGATAAACAGGGCAAAATAGAAAGTGGCCACCTTGATCTCCCCCTTTAAATAAAGAACGCACCTGTGGCTGGCTTACAAGCAATGGGAACCTCCCCAGAGAGGTGAGACAGGCTAAAAAGGTCAGAGATTGGCTTGGCGATGATAGGGGCTGCAACCTTAAAGAAGAAAGGGTCAAAACCATCCGATCCAGATGGTTTCTTGGGGTCAAGTTTAAGGAGCTCCTTTTGCACCTCAGACTCAGTGACTGCCTGCAGGGAGAAAGTTTGTAGCTGGACAGAGGAAAAAGAGGGAGAAGCATCAGGGCTAGTCGCATAAGAAGGAGTGGGAGATGAGGAAATGTTGGACGGGCAAGGAGGCATGGCTGAGTCAAGTAGGAATCCTGACATAATGAGGTGGTGATTAAAGAGCTCAGCCACGTGCTCCTTGTCAGTAACAACCACATCATCAATATTAAGGGTCATGGGCAGCTGTGAGGAGGAAGACTTATTCTTTAACCGTTTTCCAAAACTTCTTAGGGTTAGACCCACAGAAAGAGAACGGCTCCTTAAAGTAACTAACTTTGGCCTTCCGGATAGCCTGAGTGCACTTATTTCTCATTTGCCTGAACGAGAGCCATGCACATGCATACTCAGGCTATCGCCAAATGGAATTCTTCAGGTGGGTTAACTCAGATCACAGTCGAACCAGGCGCTGAACCTGTTTTTAATTCTAATTTTCTTTATGTGGGGGTGTTTGTTAACAATACCCCTGAAAATGTAAAAAAAGAAAGTCCAAGCATCTTTGACAGAGCTAATTCTATACCAATTTACAGAGGCCAGGTCATGAAGGACGGCTTGCTCATTAAAGTTTTTTAGCAAGAATCTTTGACAAATCAGGATAGGTTGTTTTACTGATTAGCCATTACGAACACAGGCTTTAAAACAGTGATCACTAAGGTCATTACAGGAATCACCAGACTGATACATGTCAGGATTATTTGTGAGGATAACATCAAGGAGAGTAGCATTTTCTGGGTATTTGGAGTCATACCTTGTGGGATTGGTAAAAATCTGAAAAAGATTTAGGGAGTCCCATTGCTTTAGGACTTGGTCATGTGGTTTAAGCATGTCCCGGTTTACGTCACCCAGCAGAACAAATTCAGACTTAGTGTAAGGGGCCAGGAGAGAGCTTAGGGCAGGTAGGGTACAGGCCAGTACTGATGGTGGACAATAACACCCACACAAATAACAATTTGTCTAATGTCTAATGCTTAAAACCATCAAATCCAATTGTTTGGGGACAGACTTGGTGGAGACAACCGAGCACCGAAGGTGTTCCTTGGTCAAGATTGCTACTCCACCACATTTGGAAGATCTGTCTTGCTGAAAAAGTTATAACCAGTGTTCAAAACACTCTTTCTTAATCACGTCTCAGTAATGACCAACACATCTGGATTGGAGCTGTGAGCCCACACTTTCAAATTGATACATTTTAGGTAATTAGCTTCTAGTGTTCTAATGTGCAGGAAACCCAGGCTTTTACGAGAGTAGAAATCAATTAAGCAGATATCAGAGCACAAGTCACAATTGAGCGCAAGTCAGAATATCATCAGCAGTAATACAATCAGGGCACAGCAGAGGACACAGAGAGCTCTGCAGTGTTAATTTTTTATGACATTTGAATGTGCATCAGATAGCAGCAAGATCATATTGTATAGCAATTTCAACAGGTAACATGAGTACCAAGCAGGTGAGATGTGGTTAGAATAGGATGGGAGGCCAAGAGTCTGTGTAACCAATAGAGTGTCCCGAGTGTGGGAACAAACAGTCTGTTCTATGGTCAAGTAAACAAGCAAGTTCATAGTCAACAAGGAACGCAGGAGACATGAGGCAAATCGCATAAAGCTCAAGAAAAAAATATAACGACTTGGGGTTAGCCATTGTAAGTTCAAAGAGTCACTCGACCCCAACAGTGCTTGTGTGCTGGAGGCAAGCGAAAGCTCGGGAGAGAGGGGGTAATGTGATGGGGGTACCTGTACCAGACAGGGGGAGACAGGCCAGGGCAGACCGTGAACAGATCGCCAGGTGAAATCCAAGCTGCAGTGCAGCAGGCAATGGAAGTAGGTGTCAAACCCACATGGGAGAAGCTTTTCTTCGGGAGGCAGATTCCTTGTAGAAAATCCCAGCTAGCTAGCTAACGTAGCTGGCAAGTCTCTGTCCACCATTTTTTTCACATGGAAAAGTAGGTTGTTAGCTAGCTATATCTCTTCAGCTTCGGTGAATGTCCTTTATGACATCCAAACAAGGTTTGGACAACAGTCCTGTGGCTGTTGTATTTTGGAGATTGCGAGGAGGATGTTTTCTGATGTGATCAAAGCAACAATATTGTTTTCTTATTGAGGTAAGAAAACGGCCTCTGCATTTGGGTGCGGGAGGCTGTGAAATTCTCCTGCCATTGTTGGGCTCATGGGCTTTGACACCTCTCACTTCACACCTAAGTGCTAATTGAATTTGCAGTCAGATCTGTTCTGTCCTAGCAAGCTTGGTAGCCTTAACTTAGCATTCAGCCCTTATAAAGTAAAATATATAATTTTAAAGTATTTTTCTGCTTGGCTTTAAAAGTAGCTTCAGAGTAAACATTACTCACTCAGTTCCAAGTTGAATGGTGTTTTCAGGTTTCTGTTGTGCTTCTTTTGCTGGTCGTTGGTTTGCCAGAGCATTTGCTGTATTGACATTGGAATTATCATGTAAATTATAGTCCTATTAATTGCATGCAAATGCTTCATAATCATGTTAACCACCATGTTCTATTGGGAAATAATCATCTTGATTTTTAATTGTATTAGATTTATTTTTAATCGCATTAGACTCCAACAGATTTGATAATCATAGCACCCTATCAAATCTCTGACCAGGGCTGTGCTGCACTGTCCTTATCTCAAGTGATCCACGTTACAAGTAGTCCAGGGTTTCCCAATCCCCCAGCACTACACAGCTGTTTCAGATAACCAACTCATCCACCAAGCTTTGATTATTTTAATCAGCTGTGTAGTGCTAGTGTAAAAAAACAAAACGTGCACCCAGGTGGGGCCTCAGGACCGAGCATCGGGAAACCCTGCAGTAAACTACAGTGACACAAATGTAATCATAGGCTTCAAATCAGCTTTGTAGTTTTGGGGCGATATGACAAACACTACTAATCCCAAGATTCTCAGTGCAGCGCCGTGATTTCCGGGTTCTGTGTTGCTAGGGGGAAGGTGGCGCAGAGGACCTGTTGGAAATGACGGTAGAAGAAGTCGGATTTCAATATAAAGTCCAAAACAGTAAACCTGGAAGATAGCAAAGAAACTTCACCAGACCTGCGTGCTAAGGGTGTGTGTGCGCGCGCGCGCTTGTTCAAATGTGTATTTATGTAGTCAAATAATGCAACGCTGCGGTGTGTGAAGGAATCGCTGTCTCGCTTGCTGCTAGCTCAGCTGTGTTGTTGCACTTATCCCCACCTGTGTGGGTAACACGCCAACCGGCTAGCTAGCTAATTTATTATCGAAAATCGACTCCGGTGTCCTCTCCAAATAATCTGAACTAGTTAGGAAGTCTAAACTGTTATCCAAATATGGCTGTTGTGTTAAGCTAATTTGCGGTTAACTTGCTTCCTAGCTAGCTGAATAACTGGCTAACGTTAGACTCATAAATTAGCCAGCTAATTAGCATGCTAGCCAGTTAGTTAACTAGCTAGCTAATTGACCTGGTTTTGAGGACAACGCCCATGCTGTCACTGCTTGACTACTGTATACGTAGTGTATGAGATTAATATTACTTTTGATGTTCATTTGAGGTCTGCGTTTACTGTGGATTAACAGATCAAAACAATGTCACTTAGTCTAACTTGTTAGCTAGCTAGGTAAAATAGTTGATATGATTAGCTAATAATCAATGTGTGTGTGATTCAACCCTCCAAGTTCCTGGTGTCACGCCCTCAGAGTTCCAATTAATCCAGTTAGCCAGTAGTCAGTGCTAGGACTGAGAGTGTAATAACAAAGTTTACAATCAACTTTGTTTGCCTCTCACACACAATATGCAAACGACTGTCGTCTCCCCTCCATGATAAACATTCCTGACACCGTATGCCCCTTCCCTCTCCTTCATAGGGTGTGACTCACCATGGAGTCCCTGATGAGTGCGGTGGCCCCCCGGACCCCGGCCCTGTTGAAGAAGGCCTCTGAGGTGGACTTCCGGTCGGGGGCCACACTGGAGCAGCTGTCGGCCCAGGTGTCTGAGCTGGTCACCCTGGAGCAGGGGGACTTCGGGGACCAGCTCGCCCTCGAGGTCCACACGGCCAAAGACTTCATCTTCAACATGCTGGGTAAGACTCACCCACAGGCAGGATTTGGGTTAATACATTTTTGATTCACTACTGATATAGACAGCATTATTATAAGCTGGGTGCTTCGAACCCTGAATGCTGATTGGCGGACAACTGTGGTATAGCAGACCGTATAGCACGGGTATGACACATTTATTTTTACTGCTCTAATTTAATTGGTAATCAGTTTATAATAGCAATAAGGCACCTCAGGGGTTTGTGATATATGGCCAATATATTACGGCTAAGGGCTGGATCCAGGCACTCTGCTTTGCGTCGTGCATAAGAACATTCCTTATACCGGGTCCATTAATGCCATATACAGTATATAAGACTTTGACCGAGGCCTATTGTGTGCTTGATAAAAATGTAATGTGGTTGTGGATAAGTACAGATAGAGAAAAGGTGGTGGCTCAGCTGTGTTTATTTTCTGTGTCATGGATCAAGGTCCTAATATGCTTATCAGCCAGGTGAAGTGAGGTTCTTTGTCCAATAGGTGGCACTATTCCCTCTCCCTCTGTTCCTCAAGCTCTGCCTTTGCCTGCTCCTACGCTCTCTCCTCTCCTCTCTGCTTGTCCCAGTGCAACTGGAACCAAAGTCCCTTTTGGCCGGGATCCCTCCCTCTCTTGAGCCGCATATCCTCTCCTCTATTTCACTTTCTTCTGTTTTACTACTCTACCCATCTCTCTTTCTTTCTCTCTTTCTGTTTTGCTTACCCCCCTCCTTATTGTGCCTGTTTGTTGATCATGTGCAGTTTGAGTGGGAAGCACAATACAAACAATCTAACTAGCACTAAGTCCACTCCCCCTGTAACTATAGCTGTGAATAGGAGCCATGGTTGGCAGTGAGTATTGTTTGCACTAAAATATCATAACAGCCCCTTCTAATCCGGTCAAATATTGGATTAGTTTACTGCCAACCCTCCTGTATCTCTCTGCCTCTCAACTTCTGCACTAGATAGCCTAGCGTCCTCTTTTCCGCTCTCGCCACTCTCTCTAGCTCTCTCTTCTCTTCCTCTTTGCTCTCCTCATCTCTTTTTCTCCACTCCTCTCTACTCACTCTCTCTCTCTCCTCCCTCTTCACTCTCTCAATTTGTACATGCCTGAGAAACCCCCCCCCCCCCCCCAAAAACAGTCATCTGTGCCTATGATCATCCTATTAATCCTGGTGACTGAGAAGCATGTGTAAGGAATGTTAATACAATGTTTGTCATTAACACTTTTTAATTACTGTTGAATTAAAAACCAGCCTCATGGCTTCCCGTCCTCCCTCATCTGTGAGATAGGTCTCTCGCTCTCTCTCGACCATTTTGCACTCTCACTCACACACTTAACCCTCTATCCCGATTGAATGACTCCCCCTGCCCCTCTTTTCCTGCCTCTCCCCTTTTTTTTTATTAATTAACTCATCCACTTTCTGTCGCTGTCTCCGTTGTCAGTCAGGCTGACGGCTCTTTAATTTCCAACCGTTTGCCATTAAAAATAATATCAATTTGCACCTTGACAGGGAAAAGAGATGGTGTGAGTGTAGGATTTAAGATGATTTGTAAATGCACAGTGTGTGCATTAGCGAGTAGCACTGTGACACCGTGTTTTTGAAGAACCTTGAAGAGGGAGCCCATGCAGTTGAAAGGAAACATCTCCCCAACTACTAGAGCTCTTTATATGGAACATTTGCAGTGGTGTCTGTGTGTGTGCATCTCTATGGCTGTGTTTACACAGGCAGCCCAATTCAGCTCTTTTTTTTCCCACTGGTAAAAAAATATTTATAAATCACATATTTTTCTGATCTGATTAGGCTAAATACCAATTAGTGACAAGATCAGAATTAGGCTGCCTGTGTAAACGTAGCCTACGTGTCTGTATCCGTGTGCATGTTAGCCCGCGTGTGTGTGTGTGTGTGTGTGTGTGTTTGACTTTCTTTTCTAGTTGGGTCTTTGTAAAAGTTCTCTCTAGCCTAGTTTGAGAAGCAGGAGGCTCCCCACCGGGAATTCAGTGCTGACAGAGAGGGAGAAGAGAGGAGGCGATGCATTGCACCACACAGTGAAACAGATCCACAGTTTGACAGATCCAAGGAAGGAAAAGACACTTATTTACCCGGTAGCTCTTCAGTAAACAGTGTTAGGCTGGCCTATAGCATGCCTGTGGAAACATGGATCTAGAATTCCCACAGGACTATATGGGTTGTGGAAATGTAGAATAATGACCAAAGGCTGGTTTGTACTTGGTCTAACAACATGTCTGTATACCACAAGTGATTTTAGCTTACTTACGGTTAGATAATATATCTTATTATTGTAGAGGTGTAGCTTAAACCCCCTCAGGTTGATGTGAAATCTAATTAGTATAAATAAATAAATCCCCTTAATCTGCCAGTTTAAGGTAGAGATGCAGTGCATTCGGAAAGTATTTAGACCCCTTGACTTTTCCCACATTTTGTTAAGTTAGTCTTATTCTAAAATTGATTTAAATGTGTGTTTTTCCTCATCAATCTACACACAATACCCCAAAATAACAAAGCGAAAACCGTTCTACATTTTTTGGGGAAATCTATAAAAAAATCAAAACCAACGTCAATTACATACGTATTCAGACCCTTTTCGAAATTGAACTCCGGTGCGTTCTGTTTCCATTGATCATCCTTGAGATGTTTCCTCAACTTGATTTGGAGTCCACCTGTGGTAAATTCAATTGATTGGACATGATTTGGCAAGGCACACACATGTCTATATAAGGTCCCACAGTTGACAGTGCATGTCAGAGCAAAAACCAAGCCATGAGGTCAAAGGAATTGTCCCTTGAGCTCCGAGACAGGATTGTGTCAAGGTACAGATCTGGGGAAGAGTACCAAACAATTTCTGCAACATTGAAGGTCCTCAAGAACACAGTGGACTCCATCATTCTTATATGGAAGAAGTTTGGAATCACCAAGACTCTTCCTAGAGCTGGCCGCCTGGCCAAACTGAGCAATCGGGGTAGAAAGGAGGTGACCAAGAAGCCTATGGTCCCTCTGACAAAGCTCTAGAGTTCCTGGGGGATGGGAGAAACTTCCAGAAGGACAACCATCTCTGCAGCACTCCACTAATCAGGCCTTTATGGTAGTGTCCAGACAGAAGCCACTCCTCAGTAAAAGGCTCATGACAGTCTGCTTGTAGTTTGCCAAAAGGCACCTAAAGGATTCTCAGACCATGAGAAACAAGATTTTCTAGTCTGATGAAACCAAGATTGAACACTTGGGCTTGAATGCCAAGTGTCACGTCTGGAGGAAACCTGGCACCATCCCTACAGTGAAGCATGGTGGTGGCAATATCATGCTGTGGGGATGTTTTTCAGCGGCATGGACTGGGAGACTGCTCAGGACCTCAGACTGGGGTGAAGGTTCACCAACAGGACGAATTCTACAGATTCTAAACTTTTTAAAATGTATGTCAATCAAAATCCATAGATTAAAAAAAAAAATAGTAATACTAACATTTGACAACAGATTTACTTGAACAGTGCAGATGCAAAGTTTGGTAACAGCATGATGGTTTGTGCCGTAATTCGTCAGTACCAAACTTTGCATCTACATTGTTGTTCCATTAAGTTGTCCTTGCGCATAAACTTTTAAATCAATGGATTTTGTTTGGCATACATTTTAAAGTGAAAAATGTGAGTCTCAGCGTAATTACGTTAGAGTGGATTTACCGTCTAGTAGCGCTTCATTCACTGAGTTTCCATGTAAAATCACCACAGGTTCCCTCCCCATCTTTGACCCCCACATCCTGTCTTAAGTTGTGTCCCAAATGGCTCCCTACTCCCAGTTTAGTGCCCCTTTGGCCCTGATCAAAAGTAGTGCACTAGATTAGGGGGCCATTTGGCTTTAGATTTGCACATTCTCTTTGTGTCTCTGACTACGGCTGACCTCGCCTTCCCCATAGAGCTCATTAAACAAGACTATGTTTTATTTTTACATTTAACCTTTATTTAACTAGGCAAGTCAGTTAAGAACAAATTCTTATTTACAATGATGGCCTACCCCAGTCAAATCTGGACGACGCTAGGCCAGTTGTGCACCACCCTATTGGACTTCCGATCACGGCCGGATGTGATGCAGCCTGGATTCGAACCAGGTACTGCAGTGACTCCTCTTGCACTGAGATGCAGTGTCTTAGACCGCTGCGTCACTCGGGAACCCCTTTTTATACAGCTTTAACGTCGGTTTAATTCAAACACAAAGAAGGCCAGAGGGTTGGAAACAGGAGGGGAGCTCCATTTCACGTTCAGCCGACACAAAAACTAAGAACGGGGCGCAAGTCAGCCGTTGTCTCTTAAGAAGTCCAGACCCACAGAGTTGAGGCTGAAAGACTAAACAAAACCAAAACGCCCAAACAAGCGGTTTTGTTTCTTCCCGCAGAGCTTGTTTGTTGTGGTCTGCGTTTCGGCTCGTCCCTCTGACAGTGGTTTTCAATGTCATAATCTATTTCATATTGAAAAATATTTGATAATGTAACTTTTCACTAAAATCAAGCTAGCTAGATTGATTAAAGATTTCTAGCATGTTTCTCTGTCAGTAATGCCAACCCAATCACTGTCAGAATGTGAACTGAATGTTGAGTTATTGTTTTTATGGCTACGGGCTAGGCTGTAGCAGCTACTGTCATTCAGCCTGTGTTCAGGTAATGATCGGTTGTGTAATGGTTGTGTTGACTGATCCCAAGTTGGTCTGTATTTTATAACTTCTGTTCTCAGGGCGTCGCTCCCACTCGCATACTTTTTGAGGAATGTCGCTGTAAATACCTACGGTCCACTGTAGCTCTGGCAGCCGGCAGACACACAGCAGCTCACGCTGGAGCCCTTGAGGTGAATTCAGATGAAGCCGCCGTGAAAGAGTTCAGTACCGTCGCTTATATGGGAATGAAAATTTGGCGCGTGTGTCGCAGGCTTTTGGTTGAAGTTCTCCCAGAGAATCTGAAAGGTCGGTTAGGCCTCGTTTGACATGAGCAAATTACTACAGAGCGTGGGAGTGTTCCCAAAGAATATTGTTGGTCTCACGTGGGGACACGGTGCATCTCGGTATTGAGTGCAGTTCACTATTCATGTATCATCTTATCAGCTGATTACTTTTTTTGTGACCAATACATTTGCTCCCGCATAGCCTTTCGGCAGGCTACACAGTAATATCATTGCTTTAATTAAACCGGTGCGCACTCCATTCAAATAGCATTTCTGGGCCTTGTTAACTGTCAAGAGTAGACCCATCACTGATCCAAATGGTTGCCTAATCGGGCCTCGGCTAGATGCAGTTTGAATGAAACATGCATTCAAAACACAGATCTTTTGAGCATTTATTTAGAAGACATATTCACTGTTTACACTGTTTACACTATAGACTAGTGTTGTACTCACTCGAAAGCGACAATACCGTTCTTCGTTGCGTTGTCTTTTGGGGGAGATTTTCAAACTGCGTGCTCTGACTGTGAGCGCACCTGTCATTTCATAATCTAACTTGTTTTTTTCTTGCACTTTGATATGTCAATTTAGCCTGTATGTATATGCTCTGTTTTTAAAAAGATATGGAACTATGCATTGCGCAGGTAATACATTCAATGCCGTATTAACCTTGTGTTTAGCTCATGTATGATGGGTTACTATGCATGAGCTTCTAACTCATCTAGTCGATGTCTTACTGTTCTCTGACGCGTTAATACACACCCCTGCTCTCCTCTTGTGCAGTCCCAGGAAAAGCTGGACTATAATAGCTTGGACATTTTAAAGACTTTTACATTTTTAAAAAATGTACTAATATACTGTTCGAAGAGCGTCGCAAGCTTGCTCTTTTTTTTGTTGTTGTTGCTGAATGTAAAATACTTGTGCAGTTAGAAAGCGAGAATGAGCGACGCGTAGAGCAGACAGTTATTTATTCAGACCCATAGACATTAAGCTCTCGTGAAGAGAGCTCTTTTGATCTTATTCTAGTCCCATGTTATGAGAGCAAGAGAGAGTCAACCTATGAATTATTTAAATAGGCCCTATTATAATTTAATATCAGTTGAAATGAACTATCCTGTAATTGTAACTTTGTAGGCTGCATGTCCTGCACAAATCAATGAACTAGCGTTCTCTCCCAGCTTCATGGTTTGACAGTGGTGTGTAATTCTACTCCATATACTACAGTACAATCCACACCCCCAAAACTATTTTTACTAGAGCTTGTTTAATTTATTTACCCAAGAGTGCATCCATCTATGGGCTGCTATTTATTTCTGTTGTGCGTAATGTACATGGGACTGGTCTAAATTGCTAGTTGGATCATGGGGTGGGGGCGTTCTGATGAGTTGGGTCTGGGGGGAGTCGGGATGGAATTGATTTTCAACTAGCCTTAGTCACTCACTGTCATAGCAGCTCCGCTAGCACCATCGTTGTTCTGACTGCATCTCCTCCTACGTTTGCTAAAGCACACCAAGTCTCCCGTCTATGAACTGCTCTGTGTGTGTGTAGCGACCCTATCCATATGACCCTGTCCCTCTGGTGTAGGGTCGTATGGGCAGCAGGAAGGTTACAGCTCATTAACTGAAGACTAACTGATCATTAACCATGCGAGTGCCGTCGTATGGTTGAACTGCTACAGCTAATAAATGTACATTACTCTCTCCCTCTGGGCTCTCTTTCTCTGGTCTATCTCTCCCTCCATTTAGTGAATCACTTTTAATGTACACTACATGAAAAGCAATTTGACATTTGCCATGTGTGAAAACCCAAAGGGACATATTGTGTTCAGATTTTTAAAAGCCCAATCTGATCTGTCCCTGAACACGACCCATCGCTCTATTCAACTCTGCACTACAGAACTCTATGGATCACACACGCACACCTTTCAATAACCTTGGTTATGCTGCCCAGTGTTAGATAGCCTTTGACCCTCTTCAGCTTCAAAAGGGGGTTTCTCGTCGCTCTAACAATCCCAGACATTACACCCAATCGGATAAAATGGGAACAATTTCTCAGTCTGTTTTATTTAAAGAATGAGCGAGGCCTATTTTAAAAGCTTGATGAGAATTCATAAACATGGGAGTCGGCAGGGAGCAACACACACACAGCAGAACCCACCTATGACTGACAACTACATGTGTGTGTTAATCCACCTCTGTCTGAAAGCACATTCTCTTTAGATGGCTGATAATGCCTTTCTGGGGCTAATTGTTTGCTCTTTAAAAGAGCAAATGAGTGTAAAGCAGAGAGAAAGCGCTCCATGGTAATTGAATTGGTGAAACGCTCTCTGTTGGCAGGATCTGTGTTTCACGATTTATTGGATGGTTTGGCCTGTCTTAGCTTTAAAAATAATTCAAAGGCCTACTGTCCGGCATCCCAACTTTTCCATTGGGTGTCGATGTATTTACACAGCTACTCTTACCCTTTGTCTTTTACTCTGCATCCCTCTCTCCTCTTTTACTCTGCATCCCTCTCTCCTCTCTTTTACTCTGCATCCCTCTCTCCTCTCTTTTACTCTGCATCCCTCTCTCCTCTCTTTTACTCTGCATCCCTCTCTCCTCTCTTTTACTCTGCATCCCTCTCTCCTCTCTTTTACTCTGCATCCCTCTCTCCTCTCTTTTGCTCTGCATCCCTCTCTCCTCTCTTTTGCTCTGCATCCCTCTCTCCTCTCTTTTGCTCTACATCCCTCTCTCCTCTCTTTTGCTCTACATCCCTCTCTTTTGCTCTACATCCCCCTCTCCCCCAGAATGACATTACTATGTTTATACTGTAGCACCATATAGGCTACACTACTGTGAATCTGAACATGGCAACACACTTTGAATGGTGATTCAAAGGTTTTCATCACTCTCTGCACTGTCCGTTATGGGGAGTTTGTCAGTGTGACATTTTGTGTGTGAGACAGCAATCTTGGGCAGCTCTCCAGTGCTAATCGTCACAGTTCCCAGACTGGCTCTATGTAAATGAGATCCGCTATGATTGACCTCCCAGTTACCTGCTGTGTGTGTGTGACCTCCCAGTTAGCTGGGTGCATCGCACTGGGGCTGTTTTAAATGACAACTGGATTCATTAATATTAGTACTCCTCAAACACAGAGGGACTTTTTAGTTTTGAAAACTAGGCTAGTGTGGTCCTTACTGTAGAGTTTCTCATCCAAGCTCCAAAGCTTTTTTGGACCTCACCTAAAATGATGTAACCTAAACTGTTGGCCACAACCTTTGTAGACTTGTTTCCATGTACGTCATGGTTTGCCTGTGTTTCTGTATGCGCAAAGGAGACAGTAAGTGGCCCATGGGATTAGAATGTAGATTGTGTTCTCTGGAACAGCCTCACATCTCCTCTGGGTCAAACAGACTAACATCCAGGGCCTCATTAGTGGAGAGAGAGAATCTGTCTCCCTCTCTTGTCTCCTTCCCCATCGTTCTCTTTCGATCTTTCCCTCTTTCGTTCCTTCCCCATCTCTCTCTTTTTCCCTCTCCTCTCTGAGCACCACACTAGCTACTGGAGAGATGAGACAAAGATCTCTGCTCCCCATTTGACCCAATTGATCAACTGTAGAGAGAACAAATCAGAGGAAGTTCCTGCTCGCCAACTCTGCCCTTTGCCTGTCTGTAAGATTTTCTCGACCTCCGCTGTACTTGGCTTCTCAAATTTTTTGGGGGAGGGGAACTGACAGATTTGATTTCTCTATCTGATTATTGCTTGGTGCTCTGTATGCTCTTTCTTCCCCTCTCTCTTTCTCTGCGCTCATTATGTCCTTTTCTGTCAGTAATACACACTCTGTAGAAAAAAACAGCCTGTATTTAGAGCTACCATAGTTGAGAACACAGCTAAGTACTTGATTGGCTGCAGTATTCTTCATAAACTCTTTATAGAGTTTTTGGTTGATGGGTGGGGAAATTGTTTCCCAGAAGCTAGATGATAGAATGCTAGTAGTGTGGCGTTAAATATTGTACCATTTTTATGTCGGACTCCTACTGAACAAAAATATAAATGCGGCGTTACAGTTCTTGAGGAAATCGGTCAATTAAAATAAATTCATTAGGCCCCAATCTATGGATTTCACATGACTGGGCAGGGGCGAGTCATGGGTGTGCCTGGGATGACATGGGCCCATCCACTACTTTTCTCAGTGTAGCAGACTTTGTCCTATAAAATGCCAGATTAACTTCAAGGAAAAACTTTTAGGAAATGTAGCTGGCTACATATATTCTATGAACAACATTAGAAATAGGAGGGCCATGCATTCATTGTTTTTTGCCCCCTGAAAAACTTGCCTTTTCATTGTTATCTTATTAACTTGCGTGGCTGCTTGCCAAATGATAGCGTGGCACTTCTGTTCTCATTTGATGAAAATGAAGCTACACATGTTTTTTTATTTCCTAGTCTCCCACTCCTTTCCCCCTCTGTCTAAGCAGTTGGCACAGTCAGTCTGGCTGTATTCAGCCAACATGTCAGATTTCAAAAAGGCTTTTCGGCGAAAGCAAACGATGATATTATCTGAGGATAGCACCTCCGCAAACAAAGAGAAACCATATTTCAACCCTGCAGGCGCGACACAAAACGCAGAAATAAAATATAATTCACGCCTTACCTTTGACGAGCTTCTTTTGTTGGCACTCCAATATGTCCCATAAACATCACAAATGGTCCTTTTGTTCGAATATATATATATATATATATATATATATATATATATATATATATATATATATATAGCTAGCTAGCTAGCTATATATATATATATATATATAGCTAGCTAGCTAGCTATATATATATATATATATATATATATAGCTAGCTAGCTAGCTAGCTAGCTAATGAACCATAACCGTTTATTCCCCATCACTGTCATCAGAAGACACAATGTCTGGTTCAATGAAACATTTTCTTACCTAAATCCGGTATTTCCTTATCGTCTGATTCATTTTCAGAGTCAGAGAGGGTCAGCATGACACGATCGTCCTCCAGAAAGTAGTCCAACTTTTTCCCACTGATTTTTTTGTCGATAGCACTTGGTAAATTCAGGGCAGCAATGTTGAGAGCAGTTGCAACACTTTTGCAGTTATCCATACATTTCCAAAAATCTGCGGTAGCAAGGATTATCTACACCTACTGAGCAGCTCATGTTATGGACAGAGGCATGCTACGTGACAGACCAATTCAAACTCATCTCTCGGCATGTCTAGACCATCCATTATCTCAGCCAATCATGGCTAGCGGGAAGGTTCCTGACTTTTTCCGTGGCTACGTCAGCTGGGCTTGTAATTTAACCTGTTTGGGCTAGGGGGCAGCATTTTCACTTTTGGATGAAAAGCGTGCCCAGAGTAAACTGCCTGCTACTCAGTCCCAGATGCTAATATATGCATATTATTAGTAGTATTGGATATAAAACACTCTGAAGTTCCTAAAACTGTTTGAATGATGTCTGTGAGTATAACAGAACTCATATGGCAGGTGAAAACCTGAGAAAATCCAACCAGGAAGTGGTTGGACAAAAACTCGAAAAAATGGTGCCTCACACAATTTGAATTATGAGATTTCTGTTGTTTTGAATTTGGCGCCCTGCAATTTCACTGGCTGTTGGTGAGGGGTTCTGCTAGCGGAACCCCGTTCCCAGACAGGTTAACAATTATATTCACAGGTGGCTTACACGTTTAAGGCACATGAAAGTTTACATGTTTCAGAAGGCATTTCTGGCCCAAAATGTTGCTTTTTGATGAAAAAATAGATGTTTACGTTCAAATGCCTCTCCTGTGAAGTAGTGACGTGCGACAGACGCCTAGTTTCCTGTAATGAGTCAAATCTACTTGTTTCATTGTGTAGGTGTTTACCCCACTCATGTTCACCCTTGTACATACTTTTGTATATATAGTGTATGTGGACACCCCTTCAAATGAGTGGATTTCAGCCACAACCATTGCTGGCAGGTGTATAAAATTGAGCACACCGCCATGCAATCTCCATAGACAAACATTGCCAGTGGAATGGCCTTACTGAAGAGCTCTGTGGCACCGTCATAGGATGCCACCTTTCCAGTTTGTCAAATTTTTGCCCTGCTACAGCTGTAAGTCAACTGTAAGAGCTGTTATTGTGAAGTGGAAACATTTAGGAGCAACAACGGCTCAGCGTTATTAAAGCACATTAAAGTTTACATGTCCAGAAGGCATTTCTTAAAAAAAAAAAAAACATTTGGATAATAAAATAATAAATGTACATTCAAATGGCTCTCCTGTGAAGTAGTGACTTGCGACATACGCGTAGCTTCCTGAAATGGTTCACACATACTTTTGTCAGTATGTCACTACTGCGCTTTTTCATGAATACTTCATGAATGTATGCATTGAATTTGCTTCTGACCAAGAAGAACTGCTCAAGGTCTGCTTTTAGAATTTCATATTATGCTCATTCTTTGTATGTTTTCTTCCTCCAGGCCTTGTACAGAAGGTGGACCAGCGTCTCCCGGTGGCCAATGAGTACCTGCTCCTGTCAGGGGGTGCCAGGGAGGGGGTTCTGGACCTCAACCCAGAGGAGCTTGGGGACTACGCCAAGGGGGCCGATTTCGACCTGGACTTCACCCTCCTGGTGCCCGCCCTCAAGCTCCATGATCGCAACCAGGTTGGTGCAGTAGGGATGGAATGGGAAACGTTTAATTTGTTTTGTATGTGTCTTATTGATATTAAGTTGTGATGTATGTGACGTTTTTACTGTGCTCTTTTTAAAACTTTGTTATCTAGTGTCATATGAAGTTTGATGCAAAACAAATACTAGTGTTTTCTCAGGAAAAAGTGTAATGAAGTATTGTTTCTTCTAATGTCAACCAGCCGGTCACCCTGGACATGCGCCAGTCGCCCCCCTGCCACTCCTGGCTCTCCCTGCGGCTCTGCGACCCCAACACCCAGGCAAGATGGAGGATCTGCTGCCAGGAGGAGACAGACTCACCCCCCGACGATGATGATGATGAGGAAGAGAAAAGGGAAATGGGTCACAAAGCCTCTGGTGCCGTCCCCCCCTCACTCTACGTAATGCGTTTTCTAATGTTCTTCTCTTTTAGTGCTTTTAGTTTTGTATTTGACTGTGTTATTGTATTTTACTGTAAGATGTGTTGCATTGGTTTTAATGAAGTTCAATTTGTATTTGATTCTAGTCGCCCCACCAGTCTCTGGATGGCTGCTACATGTCCCCGGCACTGGTGGCTGACTGGTTCTGGGGAGTGGTGGGTGAGGCGGTGGACGAGCTGAGGCGTTCCCCCAAGAGAGGCATCCCCGTCCCAGAGAGGCTGGAACGCAACGGGCCCCTGACCACCCTCATCCTCCAGGCGGGCTCCAGCCGGGTGCTCTATGACCTGCTGCCAGTGGTGTCCTTCCGGGGCTGGCCCGCCGTGGCCCAGGGCTGGCTGACGGCCAACCACTTCTGGGACGGGAAGATCACAGAGGAGGAGGCCATCTCTGGGTTCTACCTGCTGCCCTGCCCGGCTCCGCTGGGGGGGAGGCCCGACCGGGAGTGGAGGCTGGCCTTCTCACGCAGCGAGGTGGGTAGCTAGCTGCACGTTGTAGTTGGCTAGTTAACCATCGGGTAGCTTCTTCTTTTGAATAGCTGTATAGTTAGTTAGATTGGGCATGGGATTTCTGCTGGACAACAATGGCTAGCTAGCCTAATTTGTTCAACTAAAACTCAGCGGTATGTAATTGCCACAAGCAGCCAAAATAATTGCAGATAAACTCGATGCACTCACCCAGAGTATGTGCACGGATGTGCTTCATGCTGCTACAACATGATAGCTGCGGGACCAAAACAGCATAAAAGTTTTAGCCTTCTGTGTCATACTCTTAGTCGTTGCCGAAGTCCGTCCTATTCTGGTGTTTACTTTGTGCACCACTGACCTTACTGTTAAATAAAACTGAGCGGAAGTACAAGTTCACTTACCGGTGGAACATTTTGAACTTTTAAATATGAAAGTAGTAAGTTTCTTAACGGTCTTCAAGTGCCGTTGACAATGACTCGGTATAACATCGATCCAGGCTGTGTCTCTGGGTCATGCATGTGGACCGTCTGTTAATGCTGTTTGCGTCTGGCTGGTGACAAATCTGATTACCCCTCGTGGGATTAATAAAGTGACCTGGCTGCCATATCATTGTCTCCTGTCATGTCTGTCTCCAGGTGCAGCTGAAGAAGTGCATCCCGTACCCCATGGCCCAGGCCTTCCAGGCTGCCAAGGCTGTCCTCTCCCGCCTCCTGGCTCGCCCCCGCACTGGCCTCAGTCCCTACCACCTCCGCACCCTCCTCTTCTGGGCCTGTGACCGCCTACCGCCCGCCTACCTCTCCTCGCCTGACCCAGAAACCCCCGCCCGCCTCCTCCTGGGCCTCCTGGATGATCTGGCCCACTGCATCCTGGGTAAGAACTGTCCCAACTACTTTCTGCCCCAGTGCAACATGCTGGAGCACCTGTCGGACAGCCAAGCCCTGCTGGTGGCCCGGAAGCTGGCCCATGTCCGGTCTGACCCGACCGAGCACCTACGTGCGGCCCTGGACCAGGCCAGACAGGCGAGCCAGCTGAAGAGGGAAGCGGCGAGCGCTACCAACGGGCACGGAGGGTCGCCCAGGCAAGGTTACCCAGCCAGCGGCATCATCTCGCCCTCGGACGACAAACTGGCTGCCAGGCTGCAGCAGCTGGTGACCGAGAACCCCGGGAAGTCGATTTCTGTTTTTCTCAACCCCGATGATGTCACAAGGCCGCACTTCCGCATCGATGACAAGTTCTACTGACCTGAGAGTAATGGTGTGCTATCAACACACACTCTCTTCAAAACACATGTAAAACGGTGAGTCAACTAGGAAGGCTCGAGAGTCAAAACACTACAGAGCCTCACTGCTCTCCTATCCCACCCCCTCCTGGAGGCTAACGACAATGATGCTAACGACGCTGCTGAACTATGACACTACCAAAAACACCTTTGCACACTCCCAGGAGCAGGAGGCTGACCCTAGAGAGCCCTAGGCTAGAGAAACCAACACTCTTCTCTCCATTTAGCAGTGAGTGATGTCATAAAGAGACCTCACCACAGGAAAAATGCTTGTTGAGTTACCACGGAGACTGCTGCTCTTTTATGAGCTTGCTGTAAGGAGATGTTTTTTTTTTTTTTAGAATAAAGAACCCCTTTAGAATGAAGAAAGTCTGCTGCTGCTCCCATTCAATGGCATGGCTTACCCAAAGGATTTCTCCTCTCCACACTAATGAGAAACTGTATTTGCCCCTTTCCCCCCCCTGCCCAATCAAAGTGGGTGATAGTACCAGGATTCTCCATTTTTTTTTATTCAACTATGATGTATCTGAATGTAATTTGGTGTGGGGCAATGCCTTTGAACAAATAGTGTTTTCTTTCTATATGTTTTATCCCTTTTTCTGTTTGCTCTCTGCCCCTCTCTCGTTCTCATACTTCCTTTCTCTCTCAGGTATTTTTAACGTTGTTCATTGTTTTTCTATGTGACTCCAGACTCCCTCTGGGAGGGTTATGGTTCCCCTCCATCGATCTTGAATGGTACAACCCAGGGTTGTCCTTCCATTTCAACACTTACTATGTGACGTAACGCACCAAAGAGCCACTGGATGGGTCTTTCGAGGAGCCTTTGCTTCTTCAATCTACCACCCCATAAGAAAGGTATCTGTACTCACTGACCCAGAGTCAGTCTGTACTCTTAAAGGAAAGATTTACCCATTTTTGAATGCTATATTATTTTTGTTCATCTCAGCGACGTAATTTCATGTTTATCTGAGCTATTGCAGTTCAAGCAGGCCGAAAATAAAGCCGCTCTCACTACACTGGAAGTCAATTTGAATACGACTTTTCGATTGCGAAAACGTCTATCATGCATGTCACATTTCAATACTGGCTTGATGTCATGTCGCGGAAGGTTATTTTCGTAATTTCTTATGAGGGTCCACCACATTTCTCCTATTTGTCTGCTTCTTCAGTCCAGAGTGCATTGTATGGTGCCGTTGCATGACCATCTCTGTGAGGTACATCGATCTGCAGGTTGAACATGGTGAGATTGTATACTCCTAAATTCATAGTGCAGTTTAGGTGATTTTTACAGCCAACTCGCTACTTCACATGCTGATATTGTCTTTGGTGTTGTTGTGGCTAGCTAGCTACCGACCAAGCTAGCCAGCCAGCCAGGCCATAGAGGGAGCATTGCATTGTGGGTTTGGTTGTCGATCTGAGCTGCAACAGATTTCCACATGTTGCTACCAACCTTATTATAACGACAAAATGAAACATTTGTTCAAAATTTCTGGTGATCTCACACAGTGTTATTTAACACTGTAAATTATACCAATTAGTGGTTTTGGGTGGATTTTGTCTTTAACGCTCATATTCCCCACCTTTACCTTCCAGACCAACATGCTCCTCAGCGGTCACCTCATCAATTTGCCTCGATTCAGAGGGGTTGGGTTAAATGCGGAAGACCCATTTTTCAGTTGAAGACGTTCAGTTGTACAACTGACTAGTTATCCCCCTTTCCCTTTATCCCATGAAAGCTTGAAGCAGCAGTTTATCATCAAATAAGGGTAATATCACAGGGGCTATAAACTTTAATTCAGTTATTTTCTTACAGTCCCTTTTGAAAATGTGTACCATGGTACAGTTTACATTGGGGCTTTAATGGTGGGATGTGGTCATTAAATGTTGTATGATATTAACAAACTACCTACAATGGAGGCAGGTTGGTCCGGAAAGGAGGAGAGGTAGGGTTAGCTGCTGAACCGGTTGGCACACTGCTCGATTTTATTCTCATCTTCATGTTACAAAATGAAAGCACTGCCATGGCTTGGCTAGGCTACATCATGTCATCTGTATGAGGCTTGTGTAAGGGCTATTTTCTTTGTTCCACTTTTGTGTGTGTGTGTATGAAGATTGGGAGGTTTTCATGGTTTGTGGTTGAAACTCAGAGGAAAAGCTTTTTGTCTTGTCTCAGATTTGAATTGGGGGAAACTTGACTGGTTTTGTAATGGTCCCTCTCTCGCTCTTCTGCTTGGTTTGCCTGTTTTAATAAGCTGTGTGTGATCGGACCACTGATCAAGCTCTTTAAATGTGCTGATGGAGAGTTAGAGATCCAGAGAGATGGAACAGGAACAAATGCACAGCAGGACACAAACACCCAATGTGCTAGTATCCTTTCCACATCCCCTTGTGCCCTCCTCTCTCTCTGTGTGAGAGACTTGGGGGGCCTTATCTTGTCCACCCAGATGTGTTGGATGGGGAGACGGGCCAGCCTCTGGCCCTTTGTACAGATTAGTGGTAAAGGATGGGGCTGCTGGGAACTGGGACAGCTGCTTGTCTGTCTCGTTATATATCTGTCTCGCTTTCTCATTATATAGCTGCGTCTCTCTCCCCTCGTTTTCCTTCTATAACTTCCCATCCAATGAGTGGAAGTCACATCTCCTGAATACAAACAGTATCAACACCTTTCTATCATCAGATTGGCTCTAATCGGCATTAGCTTAGACTGAGGGTGTGTCCAAAATGGCACCCGATTCCCTATATAGTGCACTTCTGCCACATGGTCCCCGGTCAAAAGTAGTGCACTGAATAGGGTGCCATTTAAGACGCAAGAGTATCAGAGGTGCTTGTTGAATATCATTAGTGGAAAGTCATGGTGGACATCACTCGAGCATCATCGGAACACTAAATCAAATAACATGCGCCGAGTTCAACAGGTGTAACCTTACAACAAAGCAGTTTTAAGAAAAATAAGTCTTAGGTAAAAAATAGATAAGTCAGAAATAAAATGAATAAATAATTAAAGAGCAGCAGTAAAATAACAGTAGCGAGGCTATATACAGGGGGTAACGGTCCAGACTATGTGCGGGGGCACCGATTTAGTCGAGGTAATATGTACATGTAGGTAGAGTTAGTGACTATACTTCGATAATAACCAGAGAGTAGCAGCAGTGTAAAACAGGGTGGAGGGACAATGCGAATAGTCTGGGTAGCCATTAGATTAGCTGTTCAGGGAGTAGAAGCTGTTAAGTCTTTTGGACCTAGACTTGGCTCCCTGGTACTGCTTGCCGTGTGGTAGCAGAGAGAACAGTCTGACTAGGGTGGCTGGAGTCTTTGAACATTTTTAGGGCCATTGACACACCGCCTGGTATAGAGGTCCTGGATGGCAGGAAGCTTGGCCCCAGTAATGTACTGGGCCGTATGCACTACCCTCTAGTGCCTTGCGATCGGAGGGCGAGCCGTTGCCATACCGGGCAGTGATGCAAACAGTCAGGATGCTCTCGGTGGTGCAGCTGTAGAACTTTTTGAGGACCCATGCCAAATCTTTTCAGTCTCATGAGGGGGAATAGGCTTTATCGTGCCCTCTTCAAATCAAATTGATTGATATAGCCCTTCTTACATCATCTGATATCTCAAAGTGCTGTACAGAAACCCAGCCTAAAACTCCAAACATTAAGCAATGCAGGTGTAGAAGCACGGCTGTCTTGGTGTGTTTGGACCGTGATAGTTTGTTGGTGTACAACAAGGAACTTGAAGCTCTCAACCTGATCCACTACATCCCTGTCGATGAGAATGGGGGTGTGTTCTGTCCTCCTTTTCCTGTAGTCCACAATCATCTCATTTTGTCTTGATCACATTGAGGGAGAGGTTGTTGTCCTGGCACCACATGGCCAGGTCTCTGACCTCCTCCCTATAGGCTGTCTCCTTGTCGGTGATCAGGCCTACCACTGTTGTCGTCGGCAAACTTGATGATGGTGTTGGCTTCGTGCCTGGCCATGCAGTCATGGGTGAGCAGGGAGTACAGGAGGGGTCTGAGCATGCACCCCTGAGTGGCCCCCGTGTGGAGGATCAGCATGGCAGATGTGGTGTTGCCTACCCTTACCACCTGGGGGAGGCCCGTCAGGAAGTCCAGGATTCAGTTGCAGAGGGAGGTGTTTAGTCCCAGAGTCCTTAGCTTAGTGATGAGCTTTGAGGGTACTATGGTGTTGAACGCTGAGCTGTAGTCAATGACTAGCATTCTCATGTAGGTGTTCCTTTTGTCCAGGTGGGAAAGGGCAGTGTGGAGTGCAACAGAGATTGCGTCATCTGTGGATCTGTTGGGGCGGTATCCCGGAGGATGCTGTTGATGTGAGGCATGACCAGCCTTTCAAAGCACTTGATGGCTACAGATGTGAGTGCTATGGGTTGGTAGTCATTTAGGCAGGTTACCTTTGTGTTCTTGGGCACAGGCACTATGGTGGTCTGCTTGAAACATGTTGGTATTACAGACTCAATCAGGGACATGTTGAAAATGTTAGTGAATACACATGCCAGTTGGTGAGCGCATGCTCGGAGTCTCACCTGGTAATCCGTCTGGCCCTACGGCCTTGTGAATGCTACAGGTCTTTGAAAACTTTTCTTTGTGATTTGATATTCTATATTCTCTGGAATGTGATAGAATCACTACTTTTATTGGTACTGCATATATTGGGTACAGTACTACTATATCAGTATTGATACTGTTTTTGAATAGCTTCTGTTAGTGGAGTGAATTAGGAACTACTGGTGAATTGTGTGAGTACTTCTGTTCTTTATAGCCTTGGTACAGGTGAGTGTATGAATCAAAAGGACACCTTGACAAACCAAAGAATGTAGTGTTGCTGACAATACAGAAGGATGAACACCCCGAGGATAGAGTTGAGTGCGGGTATGTAAACTGCAAAGTAATCCAATTAAGTGTATTGGTCGTGTACACAGACTTGCAGGTGTAGTGAAATGCTTGTTTCTAGCTCCGACAGTGCAGTAATACCTAGCAATATAACAAAATAAGCACAATCCCAAAAATGTATTAAAAAATAAATGAAGAGATATCAATATGACAAGTATAATATAGAAGTATTTCTGTGTGGGTGGGTGGTCCTAGCACTTTCAAGGTGGTGGTTTTCGACACACCACATGCCTGATGTTGTAATAATGTTCATGAACGTTGCCTTGAGCATTTATGAAAGTTGTCAGGATGGTTGAGACTTCCTTTTGTCACGTTTTTCCTTCCTGAATGCTTCCCTAAGTTTTAAACGCGCCACAGTTCAACGTTGTAGTGAAGTTGATAGAACATTGACAGACTTCCTGAATG
Organism: Oncorhynchus clarkii lewisi; assembly: GCF_045791955.1. Classification (NCBI taxonomy): domain Eukaryota; kingdom Metazoa; phylum Chordata; class Actinopteri; order Salmoniformes; family Salmonidae; genus Oncorhynchus; species Oncorhynchus clarkii. The sequence goes on from NC_092155.1 coordinate 19,644,171, forward strand.
CTCCCCTGAAGTTTTAAATTCAGTGCCAGCGTTTTGAAATATGCAATGTCAGGTGAATCTCACTGTGTACTGCCTAGTTAGTAGGCATATACATTAGTATGATGCTTCAGCCTATCTGTGATAAATGGAAACGTACACAATTTGATACTGGTGCCGAATGTCAAGATCAAAAGTTAACAGCAGCAGTGCTATGCAATCGTGTACCCAATCTAACTTCAAATGGACTATCTGCTGCAGAAAGAGCTGTTGTCAGCAATATGAGGTAATTGTACTGCTAAAACTACTAAATGTTATATTATTTTGTGCTTAAACTACTGATAATTGTTTTTGATTGAAAATGAACAAATAATGAATGTAACCAATTTTACCTCGACTCACTCAATCAATTAAAATATAGTTGAAAAAAAAAGTTTTCCATGCAAATCCTGACTGAATTACCATATAAAAGAGCTGCAATATCGTCAATGACTCCACCCCATATCTGGAAATATCTGCCATTTAAAACTTGACTACTTTCTACTTCCTCTTCCTTCATAAAGTGCAAATGAACTTTATCATGAATGTTTTGCTGTATTTATTTTCTCTGGGTTGTGTTGAATGATGATCAGTGATGGTACTGCTGTAGCATGAAATAAATCTACATCTTGATCACTATGGGTCTGTACAACTTCCTTTTGACTCTGTATGCTACTTCCTTGTAGACTGTCTGTCTGTGCTGTATAGCCAACTCTTAACATGCTGACCAGACCGCACGCATGTTGATTTTGGTTGAAAAATGGTTGGTTTTGGTTAAAATCAAAACGAACTCAAGCAAATATATTAATCTGAGGACAGGTCGAAAAGCATTAAACATTTGTCAATTTAGCTAGCTAGCTTGCTGTTGCTAGCTACTTTGTCCTGGGATATAAACATTGGGTTGTGCATTTCAGGTAAAATAATGTCCACCGACAATTAATGCACAGATTAAAGGGTAAACCGCGTTTGTTTCTAGTAATCTCTTCTTCAGACTTCTTTGGACTTTATATGGTGGTTGTCAACCAACTTTTTAAGGTGCGTTACCACCACCAACTGGAGTGTGGACCTCAGTTAATCTTTCAATCACCTATGTGGGTATATGCTCCTAAAATCCAATGAGATGTGAGAAGAAGGACTTGCAGTGTGTCAAGCATCACAAAAAGTGAATAGATTCCTATTTTAGCTCCTGGCTACGCAGACGCTCGTTGATGCTCGCGAGCAGTGTGGGTGCAAATGATTGAATACCATGTATGAGTACATTTATTTTGCAGCGCACGCGATGGGGCAGGTTGGTCAGCATGTTAGGTTGGCATGAACAGATCTGGGACAGTGCCAGAGGAATGTTAAGGTTCTGATGGCTGCATTGGTTCAAGCAACATCAATGTTTGTACTTTTGATCTATTCATGGGCTACATTTTGTAGCTGTCCAGGGAAAAAAAGTCTCTCAAATTGAAAGTAGTCATCCCCCTGAATGTTGAGTTTTCTAACTCCTAGGAGTAACACGTCATTCGAAACATCTTGTGAACTTCCATTAATACATGGCGGTGGACTTGAAGAAAACAAAAAAAAATCCTGAAAAGGTTTTTCCAGGACACCAACAATATGCTCTATAATGTATATTAAGTAGCTTTTGGATAAAACGTGTAAAAAATCCTCCCGTTTGGAGTGGAGCTCCCCTTTCTGTCTGGGATGCAGTGCAGTTCCAACAGAGGGCGCTAGGAGACAGCACTTCTGCCTCCAGCACCATGTACTCTGTCCAGCGCTGATCGTCTCCAGATAGTCACACTGTGTGAGATAAGAACATCAGGAGAGGTTACTGAGGAGAGAGGGGGTGGGTGTCTGTGGCCCATATATACACACCCTGACTAACACTGCAGCAATCCTGCTGGTATATTCAGAAGATTACTAGGCCAAGAACTTCTAGGTATGTGTGACACATCTGGCACAGGACATCCTGCCAGTGAACTCAGGACTGACCTCACTGCCAGTTACATCACCCTGGCTCTATATCAGTCACTGGTCTGGCTCAGCCACTCTGGCCTGGCTGGGGATGAGATGGCAGAGGACAGGGGGTTATGTATGACTCTGCCCTTCTGGGTCACTGAAGAGCAGTGGCGATGAGGGATGCAGACAATCTTAGATCCCTTGGATGTTGTACGTACTATGAAGACATGTTTTAAGAACACTCTGGTGCCCTACCTAAACAGACAGTCCTGCAGAAAGGGAGCGGGGGAGGGGAAGGCAGAGAGGAGAAGAGGAAGGAGGGAGGGAGTTCTGGTCTCTCCCTAACATCTGCCAGTCTGCTGGGCTGCTGTGACCGAGACACACTAGTGACTGAACGCTCAGGATATTCACTGCACTCTAGGTATAATTGCCTATACACTAGTCATTATCACAACACCGCTAACTGAATAGGATAAGATGTGTCTACTTGTATATTTGCCCGAGACTGTGCAGTGTTTAACGGCGTGAGATACAACAACATTCACTTGTCTGTTACATTATTTGATGTAGACCCTTCTGTTTTGAGTTGTTTGATTTGTTAATATCTATTTGCATGATTTGTCTTTTTAAATGCGGTCACCAGTCCAGTCTCTCCTGTTCTGTACAGGTGAAGTGGGCCAGTGTAACCTCACCCTTAGACATGGTTACCACCTGGCCTCATTCACTAACTGCAGACAGACCGCTAAAGTAGGCCTGGACATGGACACAACGTATCTCACTCAACAGGCACGTCCTGGTCACTGTCCTATTGTGTGACGTAACAGTCTCTACAGGTCAAATTGGATGTAATGGTAAATGGTCTCTGTTTCCCCTAGCGGGCATTATGTCTCCCATAAATATTTAAAGCATGTACAGTATAGGGATACAGTATAGGCCTACTGTAAAACACTACATAAAGCAAGGCGAGAGGATGTGGAAGTACCTCTGGCATAGATATCCCTAATCATTAAGACCAGTCAATGTAGACTACTACCACCCACTGTTTGCTTGTACTCTACAGTAGTAGCTCTATTTGACAAAGTCAACTTTGACAAAGCAATTTCACTTCAAAAGATTTTGAGGCATGACCAATTTCTTGCTCGACTCTCCAATTCCCTTCAGTAGGACTGTAATTGCTGGGCGATTTAATTAATATGGGACGAGTGGGGGGGGATGAGAGTAGGGAAGAAGGGATGAAATCTTTGAACTATCGCTGTATTCAGAGATGCTGTAAGAGGGAGGGATAGGGAGGAAGAACACACTCTGATCTCAAACAGATGTTCGTTTCTACAACTGTATACTCCATCTCTTTTTCTCTCTCATGGGCTAACTTTCTCTCTCGCTCTGCCTCTCTCCCACTCCCTTTTGCCTCTCTCCCACTCCCTTTTGCCTTTCTCCCAGGCAGTGGAAAGGGGAACGGCAGAAGACAACTTCTCAGCGCTGCGTCAGCATAGCCCCCCTCCAGAGAACAACGACAGAGGAATAATCCACCACTGAAGAATGGAGGGGGGGGAGGGGGTTGTTCAGTCGTTAGGGAAGCGGACAGAGAAACAGCGGTGGCAGGTGTTTCCAATACCAGGTGGGACAGTCCACCAGTGGCTGAGCACCATGGTCTATATTGACATATAAAGGTATACGGTAGAGGAGATGTAGTGAATTAGCTTTGGGTTTGGTCAAGTGACCTTGAGTTTGCCCAGGGAGAGTCACTACTTGGGTAGTATTCACTATGCACCAAACGGACAAACAGGATGGGACTATACGTTTTCGGTTCCCGTTGCAGAATGTTTTTCTACGGTGTGCAGTAATGAATACAACCCTGAAATCACCTCCAGTATTGTGAGGTTAGACTAGGGGGGGGGGGTAAAGGTGGGAAGACACCCAGGCCTAGTCTGGTGGCAGATCTGTTTGTGTTGTCTTGCCAACATTGCTATGTCAAGACAGCATAAACAGATCTGGGACCAGGCTAACCCAGGCCAGCCCTGGTGTAAAATGTGCCTGTGGAATGCCGCAGCAGCACCAGTAGTAGAAATCTCCTCTCTCTCGTTCTTCTCTGTCTCACCCCAGAAACTCTTAATACACCGGATTCTATAATGGAGATTAATGCAGACTGGCGAAGGAACAGGTTCTCAGAGAGCGAGTGGATTTGGAGGGGAAATGGGGACAAGGATGAAGAATGGATAGAATTAGAAAAAGGAGATGGAGAAATGAAAGGAGCGTCGACCCTCAGGTGAAGAAACACAGTTAAAATAAACAAAAACATCAACAAATAAATAATGAACAACCACAGAGAGATTAATGGCACCGCTGGTGTCCCCGGACGACTCGAGTCCTGTAGCCTGCAACACAGAGTGGTGACAACCTCCACTTAACACACACACTCAGAAACACCACCAGTAATACATTTAATTCAATACAATTTAATTAAAAACGCACAATGAAACTATAATTTGTGCATTTAATAAATTAAAAGTTTTGAAAAGTGAGATGAGTCCTGAAATAAACAAAGATAAGGAAATTATTACATTATTCTGGAAGCGACGTCACACACTTTGTTCAGAGGTCTTCCTTATTCTCAAGTTCTCTGTCTCTCCTTCTGTTTGTGAATCCCTTGTTCTCCTTGGAGAAGACCTTTTGGTCTCGCTGCTTCCGCCATCTCAGTTTGATGTCGCCAGGCATCCCCTCGGCTCTCACAGAAGGGATGCGTTCAGCAGGACGTTTTGCAACGTTCAAATAGAAATGTGCTATGTAGATTAACATGCCTCTCTGACGGCAATTGCGTCGGCTCTATTCATGGCATTTCTATCTGCAGTGTTCTACAACGTTTGGCTAACGGAACAGCCCCAAAAGGGCAAAACCTGCCCATGTGGCACTCAAGGCAGACTAGAGTAAATGAAATATATAACATAATGTTGAATCCAGGTCTGACAGGAATAGACATCAGTACAGTATGAATGGGCCAGCTGTGGGGAATATAACACAGCATCATTTCTGGGTTATTATTCATCCTCAGATATTAACCTCTTAGAGGGCAGTAATTATCCTACGACCTGTTATCACCTCTCTGTGTTTATTTACCAGTTATTACCATGGTGATTATGGCAGGCGCTCACATCGATTATACTGCTAGAGGAGTAGCTAGTCTGCAAGAGCAGACCCAATGGGCTTTGAACTTGAACTCTCCACATGCGTGTAAACACAAATAGAAAAAAAAATATGTAGGGATGCGTAAAGGACCACGCTGCTTGCTTAGCGAGTACCACTTCCTCCTGATTCGGTTCACACCGAGGCTCAAACCCAGGACCTCTGCCTTGCTAACACACGTGACTGCTCTCCTGAAGCGTCTTACCAGTCTGCGCAAGGTGAAAGGCTAGCAATTTAGCGGTGCAAGTAGCAACACTCAAAATCAAACTTTATTTGTCACATGCGCCGAATACAACAAGTCTAGACCTTACTGTGAAATGCTGCAAGTCCTTAACCAACAGTGCAGTTCAAGAAGAGTTAAGACTGCATAAATACTCATTCTGAGTAGTAACAGAGTATCCACCCTTCATCTGTCTACCTCCCCTCCCTGTCTCTCACCTCTCTTTTTCTACTCTTTCTATCTCCCTTTGTACTGTACTTCATGTACTTTATTTCTCTCTCTCGCTTGTCCCTCTCTTCCTCATGATGAGTAGGTCCAGTCTTGGTAATGTTGTCCATTAATAATTTGGGAGCAGTCCTGTGTTTATTATTGCACTTAGTTTAATGGGACCAGATTTGAAAGGGAGTGAGGAGAGTGTGTGTGTCGCCAGACGGCCACAGTTGGGAGGATATCACTTATCCCCTCCCTCCCTCTCCTCCCCACCTCTAGCCCTCCCCCCATCAAAAGTACTACCTCAGTCTACTAACTAGAATAATTGATTCTAAGAATGGCAACTCATTGAGAGGAATACAAATCCATGCCGCGACTTGCCTACGTAAGCATACACACGTGTGAGCACATACACACGCAGGCACATACACATGCAGGAGCACACACACGCAGGAGCACACACACGCAGGCACATACACATGCAGGAGCACACACACGCAGGAGCACACACACGCAGGCACATACACACGCAGGCACATACACATGCAGGAGCACACACTGCTGAGTGAAATTAAAATGAGGCACGTGCTGATGGAAAATGGATTTCCTAATGGGACGCCCAATCTGCCTGTACAGTCAGTGTGTCGCTGGCACAGACTGTGTGTTTCTATCTATTGACATTGAGGACGGTGGAGGTCGAGAGGGAGGGAGGATTGGGGGGGTGTGTTTGTGTGTTAAGTATTGTCTCCTGTACACCTCCAGACAGACAAACAGGGTAAAGTGACAGCAGAGTAATTGTACTACCCTCACCTCCCACTCACTCACACACCTCCAATCCCAACAAGATCTCACGGCTTCACCAATTTGACTTCAGATTCGGATGTCAATATATCCACGTTTCTCCAAACGTCAAATTTTGAAGTGTTTTTGACGCCCTGGGTTGACTGCTGCTCAGCATCGTTCCATCAAATTTGTCAGTTAAGGTTTGGGATAGAAAATGAAAATGTAATAACAAATAAATGGAGTGTCTACCACTTGGCTAGAACACGCAACCTTTTGTTTCAGAGTCATGGAAGGGAAGGGAAAGGGGATACCTAGTCAGTTGTATAAATGAATGCATTTAACTGAAATGTGTTTTCTGCATTTAACCCAACCCTCTGAATCAGAGAGGTGGGGGGGGGCTAGTCTAAATCGATGTCATCGGCGCCCGGGAGCAGTTGTTGTTGGGGATTAACTGCCTCGCTCAAGGGCAGAACAGAAGATTTTGCCATCATGCCGGCTCAGGATTCATTCCAGCGACCTATTCAGTTACTAGTGCCCAACGCTCTTAACCGCTAGTCTTCCTGCCACTCATCCGCCACCCCTGTCCACAACGTAAAACCCAAGCCTACTTGATGGTAATAGCACTCACAGTTGCCCCCTAGTGGCCAGTTTGGAAGGCATTCTTCCGACGTCCTCAAGACGTCCAATTTCGAAGTCAATCTTGAGGGATCTGCTTCCCCAATCCCAACACCCTCTCACCCCCTTTTTCAAATGGATTATTCCCTTTACTGGGCTAATGAATTAGGAATCCTATTGTAAGGACATTTACTCCTGTCCTTTACTCCAGTCTGACCTCTGTCATTGTTTACTGATTGTATATTGTTCATTTCGTTTTTCTCCTAGATATCTGAACTGCACACTGGAGAGGAGAGAAGTTCCCAATGGCCCCACATTATACTGGGAGGATGGTAAAGCTGTGAGTAAAATAAAGGTTTAACACACACGTGCTAGACACACACGGTACACTCCTCCGATAGGTCTAACTCCTACTTACTTTTAAAATCATAAGGGACCACGGCAAAAAAGTGTTCTAGCTACTCAGCTCCGTGGTCTTGGAATCCACTCCAGCTTGAAACCCCAGGATCTTGTTTCCTTGGAGGAGTTTAAAAGTTTTGTCGACTCACATTTTACTGAGATATGTGATTGTCATTAGGACTTGTATTTATGATGCTTGAATGTTTCTGTAATTGAAATGTATGTGTCAAAACATATATTTTTTAATGGTGTGTCTATGTCTGTGAGTTGTTGCAGTATGTCTGATATTTGTCTCAAACTTTGTTCCCCCCTTGCTGTTGTCTTGGTTGGATCACATCTCTCTTGAAATATAGATTTTATCTCACTAAAACTAACCTGGATAAACAAAGGTTAAATAAAAGTCTCTCCCTTCCTCTTTCTCTCTTAAACTCTCTCACCATCCCTCTCTATCTTCCCAGACACAAACGCATAAGCCTCAGGTGATAGTCACTGCTCTGAGACAAGTCTTTGTTAGACTGTCTTTACCCAGGGTGCTTTGGGTACAGACAGTTCGTCCTCAAAATCATAAACAATCCATAAAATAACTTTTGAATATTCCAAACAGTGTTTGTGCTCCTGTCTCCCTACCTGAGTGTTCTGGTATGGTAATGTATTATATCGGTGGTGGTCCAGCTAGTGGCTGTCTGACTGTGTGTCTGGAGCTGAGTCTCCAGTGCCCAGCGGTGGCCTGTGTTCCCTGGCTCCTATTCAGCTGTGATGCATGTGGCCATCAGCTTGTAGTTACCTCATATCCTGCCAGCGGGGTACTGATGAAACACACACACATTATACCGGACTCTATACACACACACACACATCTTATACCAGGGCTGTCCAACCCTGTTCCTGGAGAGCTACCTTCCTGTAGGTTTTCACTCCAACCCTGTTCCTGGAGAGCTACCTTCCTGTAGGTTTTCACTCCAACCCTGTTCCTGGAGAGCTACCTTCCTGTAGGTTTTCACTCCAACCCTGTTCCTGGAGAGCTAGCTTCCTGTAGGTTTTCACTCCAACCCTGTTCCTGGAGAGCTAGCTTCCTGTAGGTTTTCACTCCAACCCTGTTCCTGGAGAGCTAGCTTCCTGTAGGTTTTCACTCCAACCCTGTTCCTGGAGAGCTAGCTTCCTGTAGGTTTTCATTCCAACCCTGTTCCTGGAGAGCTAGCTTCCTGTAGGTTTTCACTCCAACCCTGTTCCTGGAGAGCTAGCTTCCTGTAGGTTTTCACTCCAACCCCAGTTGTAACGAACCTGATTCTGCTTATCCGCCAGCTAATTATTAGAATCAGGTGCGGCAGGATTAGGGTTGGAACGAAAACCTACAGGACAGTAGCCCTCCAATAACAGGGGAGCTACTGTTCATACACTGATGTTCGTACACACAAGCACACTGTACAGCTTGCAATACACGTAAGAGGTTGTATCTGTACTCTGTGGATATTTAGTAGCTGTGTACTAAAGTAGGTGTACTCACTGACAGTTTACGTACACTATATCCTGCCAACGGGGTAAATGAAGCACCCGCCCCCCCCCCCCCCCCCCCCTCCCACACACACACACACACACACAAAAGCACAGACAAACGCCCTGTATTACTAGCATTACAAGAGAGTTTTGAAGTATGTGTCCACACAAAGACACTTGCCACATGTTTTTCTCCAACACAAAGTGATCGTCTGTGGACAGTAAACCCTGTCATCTCTGCTCCCTCATCTCACACTACACACAACCCAGACCCACCCAATCTACAGAGCAGTGCATGAATGATTCAATACAACTAAAACATATTCTATCTAACAACAACACCCAGAGAGCTGGGTCTGCTACTGTAGTCTGGAACCAGGACAACTGGGGTGAAACGTGTCCAAATGCTGACAGAATATAGTTTAAGGAAGGAGAGGGAGAGGAGGAACAGGGGTGGGAGGAGGAGCAGGAGGAGGTAGGGAAGAGGAGCAGGAGGAGGTAGGGAGGAGGAGAGGGGAACGAACTACTAACTGAGCTTCAGCTGAGTGTAGTGCAGAGACAGATAGGAGACACCACAAACAGTCCAACTACAGCCGTGAATAGATCTGTGTGTGGTGTAAGCCTCTCTAGAGATCTATATATGGAGTCAGTCCAACCACACTCCAATACTCTCCCTCTGTCAAACAAACCAGTCAACAACTAGGCATGGGGGAATCCCCAACAGAGCCACCCTGCCATTCTCAGTACATCAGGGGTGTGTCCAAAATAGCCCCCTTTTCCCTATGTACCAGGGATCTGGTGAAAAGTAATGCACTACATAGGGTATCATTTCATATGCAATCCAGACACCCAATAGACACACAGCCAGGCATGTAACACGAATCAAGTCAAAGTTTATTTGTCACGTGCGCCGAATACAACAGGTGTAGACTGTCCCTAGAGCTGAGGGACAGAGATATCATATAGCCACCAGGTCCCTTCACAGTACAGACAGACAGTGTAAAGGCTAGAGAGAGTGTGCTACTGCCTAAGTATGTCTCTGAAGGGTTTGAGTGCTGTTGGGATTTAGTGACGCATGTCAAGAATTCTCCAAACCAGGCAAGCCAACAAAGACAATACGCAGCTTAGCCTTCCTCCAACCCATCTAGCCTCCCTGCGACCCATCTAGCCTCCCTGCGACCCATCTAGCCTCCCTGCGACCCATCTAGCTCCCCTGCGACCCATCTAGCCTCCCTGCGACCCATCTAGCCTCCCTGCGACCCATCTAGCCTCCCTGCGACCCATCTAGCCTCCCTGCGACCCATCTAGCCTCCCTGCGACCCATCTAGCCTCCCTGCGACCCATCTAGCCTCCCTGCGACCCATCTAGCCTCCCTGCGACCCATCTAGCCTCCCTGCGACCCATCTAGCCTCCCTGCGACCCATCTAGCCTTCCTCCAACCCATCTAGCCTCCCTGCGCCTCCCTGCGACCCATCTAGCCTCCCTGCGACCCATCTAGCCTCCCTGCGACCCATCTAGCCTCCCTGCGACCCATCTAGCCTCCCTGCGACCCATCTAGCCTCCCTGCGACCCATCTAGCCTCCCTGCGACCCATCTAGCCTCCCTGCGACCCATCTAGCCTCCCTGCGACCCCACTAGCCTCCCTGCGACCCATCTAGCCTCCCTGCGACCCATCTAGCCTCCCTGCGACCCATCTAGCCTCCCTGCGACCCATCTAGCCTCCCTGCGACCCATCTAGCCTCCCTGCGACCCAATCTAGCTCCCCTGCGACCCAATCTAGCTCCCCTGCGACCCCATCTAGCTCCCCTGCGACCCCATCTAGCTCCCCTGCGACCCCATCTAGCTCCCCTGCGACCCCATCTAGCTCCCCTGCGACCCCATCTAGCTCCCCTGCGACCCAATCTAGCTCCCCTGCGACCCAATCTAGCTCCCCTGCGACCAATCTCCACTTCTCTCCCCTCTTCAGAGAAGAGTACTTGTGTAAGAGAGGTTCTCTGGCAACACTGGAACAATGCACCGATCAAGGAGCAGCCCTCTCTTCTCTTCACTGTGTGTCTAAGGGTGGCGGGCAAAAGACAGGAAATTAAAGCAAATGAGAGGAAAGGAAAGGAAAGGAAATGAGAGGAAAGGAAATGAGAGGAAAGAGGAAAGGACAGGAGAGAGGAAAGAGGAAAGGAAAGGGGAAATAGGAAAGGACAGGAGAGAGGAAAGGACAGGGGAGAGGAAAGAGGAAAGGACAGGGGAAATAGGAAAGGACAGGAAAGAGGAAAGGACAAAGAGGAAAGGACAGGGGAGAGGAAAGGACAGGAGAGAGGAAAGAGGAAAGGACAGGGGAGAGGAAAGGACAGGAGAGAGGAAAGAGGAAAGGACAGGGGAAATAGGAAAGGACAGGAGAGAGGAAAGAGGAAAGGACAGGGGAGAGGAAAGGACAGGAGAGAGGAAAGGACAGGAGAGAGGAAAGAGGAAAGGAAAGGGGAAATAGGAAAGGACAGGAGAGAAGAAAGAGGAAAGGACAGGGGAGAGGAAAGGACAGGAGAGAGGAAAGGGGAAAGGAAAGGAAAGGAAAGGAAAGAGGAAAAGACAGGAGAGAGGAAAGGAAAGGAAAGGAAAGAGGAAAAGACAGGAGAGAGGAAAGGAAAGAGGAAAGGACAGGAGAGAGCTGAGAAGTGGATCAGATTTTAAAATATTGGAAATAATGACTAGATGAAGGAAAAAGAGAGGAGACAAAAGTGAGAAGAGAGCAGAAAAGAGGAAGACAACAATGTGAATAGGAAGAGGGGTAGAAATTAGAAATATGATGATAGAGAGGAAAGGAAATGAGAGAAGGAGAGGAGGAGAGGAAGCGGGCGAGTCGACTAGGGACACATTAGCCCCACTGAAAACAGACTGAGGAGAAGAGGATGAGCGGAGGAGGAGAGAAGTGAATAGGCTGGCGGCTTTAAATACTTAAAGAGCCATGGCAGAGAGGGAGAGGGAGAGGGAGAGGGAGAGGGAGAGGGAGAGAGAGAGAGAGGGAGAGAGGGAGAAAGAGAGTTCACTTTTTATTGTTTATTTCACTTTTGTTTAACCATTTCACTTGCTTTGACAATGCAAACATATGTTTCCCATGCCAGTAAAGCCCATTGAATTGAAAAGGAGAGAGCGAGCGAGCGAGAGAGCGAGAGATATTAAAGAGGAGAGGTTGAGAGAGATGCAGTGCCATTGTCTTTAAAATACAATCCACTATCCACTGTGCACACACTCATCTCAGTGGAAGTGTCAAAGTGTTTGTGTGCCTAAGCGCGCGTGGGCACAGTTCTCGAGAGTGTACATACAGTGTACTGCTTTGTATGTCTTGTTTGTTTGTGTGTTGTTATTCTTTCAGAGTTGTGAAATATACAGAGTGCATAGTTTGATGTAGTTTGGATAGGAGTGTCTGTCTGCTGCTAGAGAGATAGGAAACGTGACTACCCCCTGAGATAAAAATCATTGTGAATCTATAATCCCTCTTCTCCCCTCTCTCGCCATCTTTCGATTCTCTCCATCTCCCCCCTCTCCATCTCTCTGTATCACCCTCTTTCCCTCTCTATCCCGCACCTCCCTTTTACTCAGCCGGTCATCCTGTGCTATCTTGTCATTTGCGTTTTTCAAAGGCCGCTGACGCTAGTGCCTATCCGCTAAGTAGGAAGAATTTTGAAATGAGCTCTATTTCATTGTGTTGAAGTAAAGCGTTCTGAAGGGGCGTTACATAAATAGTTATTATGACAGTTCTATGGGGTTTAATGTGACAGGGCTTTTTTGGGGTGGAGATTAAATGGTTGATGCTAAGTACGGTGATGACATCATAGTAGGAATGGGGGTGTTTGTATAATCAGACAGCTGGAGAGATACCTGACACTGATTATTAAATTAAATGTCATACATGTCATTTAGGCCAGCAGCATACCACCCTGCATACCACTGCTGGGTTGCTTCTGAAGCTAAGCAGGGTTGGTCCTGGTCAGTCCCTGGATAGGAGACCAGATGCTGCTGGAAGTGGTGTTGGAGGGCCAGTAGGGGGCACTCTTTCCTCTGGTCTAAAAAACATCCCAATGCCCCAGGGCAGTGATTGGGGACACTGCCCTGTGCAGGGTGCCGTCTTTCGGATGGGACGTTAAACGGGTGTCCTGACTCTCTGAGGTCATTAAAGATCCCGTGGCACTTATCGTAAGAGTAGGGATGTTAACCCCAGTGTCCTGGCTAAAATTCCCAAACTGGCCCTCAAACCATTCACAGTCACCTAATAATCCCCAGTTTACAATTGGCTCATTCAACCCCCTCCTCTCCCCTGTAACTATTCCCCAGGTTGTTGCTGTAAATGAGAACGTGTTCTCAGTCAACTTACCTGGTAAAATAACAGCTAAATAAAATGTGGGTAGATGGGGCCATGGAAACCCCCTAAAGCAATTATGTGGCAGCAGCATCTTTGTCGGTGTGTGTGGTTGTGTGTGTATGTGTATGTGTATGTGCGGGGCTGGCACTACACTGGGCACGGTTGCCCAATAGACTGGTTGGTATTACAATGACAATAGAGCTGTTGTGATGTCACACCAGAAAATATTGTGTTTAGCCCTCTATCTATCCACTGAGTGGGAAAAAGAGAGAGGGAGACAGAGGGAGGGGAGAAGATCAATAGAGAGAGCTGGAGGCTCGATCCTGGAGGGGGAAAGAAAGAGAAGTTCAATAGAGATAGCTGGAGGCTCGATCCAGGAGGGGGAAAGAAAGAGAAGGAGAGAAGTTCAATAGAGAGAGCTGGAGGCTCGATCCAGGAGGGGGAAAGAAAGAGAAGGAGAACAGTTCAATAGAGAGAGCTGGAGGCTCGATCCAGGAGGGGGAAGAAAGAGAAGGAGAGTAGTTCAATAGAGAGTGCTGGAGGCTCGTTCCAGGAGGGGGAAAGAAAGAGAAGGAGAGCAGTTCAATAGAGAGAGCTGGAGGCTCGATCCAGGAGGGGGAAAGAAAGAGAAGGAGAGAAGGAGCAATAGATATAGCTGGAGGGTAGGGTTTTGATTGTTTGGGGGAGTTTCTCCCTCAGTGAGGATGGATGATGTCTCTCTCCTCTCCGGCCTCTCAGGATTCACGAGGTTTTCACTCATTTTCTCGTTCTACTCTGCCCCTCTCTCTCCTCTCTCTCACACTCTCCCAGTCTCTTACCTATTTGAACTTTTCCTCTGTTCTATTTCCCCTCTCTTCCCTTGTTCGCCTCAGGCTAACCCCTATACTACCTGAACATGGGGATCTACCTCACCATAGCTGCTTAGAAATACATCATTATGAATCATTATAGGTGCCTTCCTCTATTCCCCTTATTTCTTCCATCAAATATATTATTCTCCTGGTGTGAAACCTCTAACCTCTCTTCCTTTCTTCTTTCTTTCCATTGAATGTCAGATAGGCTGGCTCCTGGTGGGGGAAGAGAAATTGGCATTTGATGGTATTAGCCACAGGGCGCTAGCATCTAGCGTGCCACTGGCTCCACATCATATGATACAGTACAGTGTGTGATTCAGAGCAGTGATACAGGTGATATGAATCATTTGAATGATACTGATACACAAACAGGCTTTAATTATGTGACTATGTGACTGTGTGACTACATTTGACTATGTGACTGGTAGCCACAGGATTAGGTAAAACCTTAGTAGAGCATTGTTGTGGTATCGTGTGGCTGACAACTGATTGGTTGATTAGCTGATTACTGGGGGGGGCTTGGGCCTTGAGCCCAACAGCCCAACAGCTGGTAGTACAAGTACTCTAATGATTGACAGCTGATTGGCGAATCAACCTCATAACCAGCACGTGATTGCTGTGGCGTTCCCATGACAACACTGTACAACAGAGTCATTGTACCAGAAGAGTGTCTGTACCCGTTTAATGAAGAAGAGAAGGAAACGAGGGAGTAAATAAATAAAGGGTTGAGCAGAAAGAAGAGAAGGGAACCAGGGCGTGAATAAAGGGTTGAGCAGAAATAAGAGAAGGGAACCAGGGCGTGAATAAAGGGTTGAGCAGAAAGAAGAGAAGGGAACCAGGGCGTGAATAAAGGGTTGAGCAGAAAGAAGAGAAGGGAACCAGGGCATGAATAAAGGGTTGAGCAGAAAGAAGAGAAGGGAACCAGGGTGTGAATAAAGGGTTGAGCAGAAAGAAGAGAAGGGAACCAGGGGGTGAATAAAGGGTTGAGCAGAAAGAAGAGAAGGGAACCAGGGCATGAATAAAGGGTTGAGCAGAAAGAAGAGAAGGGAACCAGGGCATGAATAAAGGGTTGAGCAGAAAGAAGAGAAGGGAACCAGGGCATGAATAAAGGGTTGAGCAGAAAGAAGAGAAGGGAACCAGGGCATGAATAAAGGGTTGAGCAGAAAGAAGAGAAGGGAACCAGGGCGTGAATAAAGGGTTGAGCAGAAAGAAGAGAAGGGAACCAGGGGGTGAATAAAGGGTTGAGCAGAAAGAAGAGAAGGGAACCAGGGGGTGAATAAAGGGTTGAGCAGAAAGAAGAGAAGGGAACCAGGGCGTGAATAAAGGTTTGAGCAGAAAGAAGAGAAGGGAACCAGGGGGTGAATAAAGGGTTGAGCAGAAAGAAGAGAAGGGAACCAGGGCATGAATAAAGGGTTGAGCAGAAAGAAGAGAAGGGAACCAGGGCATGAATAAAGGGTTGAGCAGAAAGAAGAGAAGGGAACCAGGGCGTGAATAAAGGGTTGAGCAGAAAGAAGAGAAGGGAACCAGGGTGTGAATAAAGGGTTGAGCAGAAAGAAGAGAAGGGAACCAGGGCGTGAATAAAGGGTTGAGCAGAAAGAAGTGAAGGGAACCAGGGCGTGAATAAAGGGTTGAGCAGAAAGAAGAGAAGGGAACCAGGGCATGAATAAAGGGTTGAGCAGAAAGAAGTGAAGGGAACCAGGGGTGAATAAAGGGTTGAGCAGAAAGAAGAGAAGGGAACCAGGGCGTGAATAAAGGGTTGAGCAGAAATAAGAGAAGGGAACCAGGGCATGAATAAAGGGTTGAGCAGAAAGAAGTGAAGGGAACCAGGGGGTGAATAAAGGGTTGAGCAGAAAGAAGAGAAGGGAACCAGGGCGTGAATAAAGGGTTGAGCAGAAAGAAGAGAAGGGAACCAGGGCATGAATAAAGGGTTGAGCAGAAAGAAGAGAAGGGAACCAGGGCGTGAATAAAGGGTTGAGCAGAAAGAAGAGAAGGGAACCAGGGCATGAATAAAGGGTTGAGCAGAAAGAAGAGAAGGGAACCAGGGCGTGAATAAAGGGTTGAAGGGATAATAAAAAGGATACGGTTTTGGATGATTTTGACCCTGTCAATCTGTTGGATGTTAAATATGGATGATTAGCGAGAAGGTCACGGGAGGTCCTCAGTCAACTAACTGACTGAACACTTGTAACGTTGAAAGGGATACCATGACATTTTTTTTGTGTGTGTGTGTGTGTGTGTGTGTGTGTGTGTGTGTGTGTGTGTGTGTGTGTGTGTGTGTGTGTGTGTGTGTGTGTGTGTGTGTGTGTGTGTGTGTGTGTGTGTGTGTGTGTGTGTGTGTGTGTGTGTGTGTGTGTGTGTGTGTGTCTGTAGTCAAGCATAGTAAAACAGGGGGCAGACATGGGAGTGTTTCAGAAGAGATAGATGGAGGAGAGTCTGGCCGGTCTTAAATAATTCAGCTCTCGGCTGTCATCGCAGCCAGGTCATCAGTGAAACAAGTCAGTATTAGACTGCATCCATATCTGAGGTCGTCAGGAGATGATGTGGAAACCGGCCACTAGGGGTAAGTAGATTTTGCTAGTGTTTTGTGGATGGGCCCAAGTATCTGTCTCTCTCCAAAGGTTGCAAGTTTGAATCCAGTATCGGAAGTTTTTTTTAATGATTTTGTTTTAACCATTCAGAGTTAGTGCCTAAACTTAACCCTAACCTTAAAATGTGATGTTTGCAACAACTTGACATGAGACTCTGAGAGCTAGTTGGTCATCGTCATTGCTTCTGTTTGTGTGTGTGTGTCTTTCACACACACACACACACACCTCCTCTTTGGGCCCTACCATCCAAACAAGACTGTGGTGTTCACAGACTAAAATAAGATCGATTTCACCTCACAATCAGGTCAACCTATTAAAGACGCAGTAAACCACGTCAGACGCTAGCAGATTCATTACTTACCAACAACAGCTGCAAATCCCAATACAACTACATCATGAAGTTCACTTTTCTTGCTTTGTCTAACACTATCATGAATCTAGCAAATACGTTTCGTAGGTCAGAGCAGTATTTATTTTATTTCATAGCACAAACGTCTGTTAGCACATTTCTCACACTGGCTTTGGCCACTGATAGAGCAGGCCTGCCCAAGCAAGTGAAGGGGGGTTACCTAGCAACACGTACCTCGAGGGAGACGTCTTCCGTAACATGACAAATTCCCATGAATCTGTTCGGACCGAACAGAGTGCGCAACAGTTAAAATGGCTTTGAACAAATAAGATTTCAGCTAACAGGGAGAAGTTGAACAAAATAACCACATCATGGCATTCACTAATCATTAACTATTAACACATGACAGACATTTTGGCACATTTGTGGACAAAATTCTTATTTATTCAACCTAGTCTTATCTAGTCATATTAGCCTAGTGATTATTATTGGATGGTGACTGCAGAAGAGCAGACTCCGGTCCTTTCTCCTTGAAAGTTCACATACCTGTAAAAGTCATTCTGATCCAAATGAAAGGTGGCTGTCTGAGCTGGCATTGATGGATGTTGCTTCACTTCAATACTGAGTAACTCCTTGAAGCTGAGAAAATGTATCCTGTTATCAGACAACAGAGAACAAAGAACAATTCAGACACGGGAGTACTTATCCGCGTTCACAAAACAGGTTTTATTGTAAGAAAGTGAGGCAAAGACAAGGAAGAGATCAAATGTGAGCGTCTTGAAATGAAATGTTAATTGGGTTTTCGCTGGTGTTTCCCAATATTGGATGTCTTCCCAGGGATGAAAACGTTGGGGTTCCCCCTTTCAATTAGCCCCTGGACGTCCTTCATACACACTGTAGAAGAAGATGCCCTTCAGGGAGAGATAGCGTTATAAATATTCATATGATCCCATGATTTACAGAATGTAGATAAGTCAAAGGATGTAAAATGACCAGCATCTGGTCACTATGGGACTTCTGTGAGTGACTGAGTGAAATCATCCATCCTCCCCAGGGAATTTTATTAAAATAATTCCCGAAATTGCACCTTGTGCATTTTACTATTACAACTTTCAAGAGTACGTTTAAAGTCAGACCAAGTATCTTCAAAAAATATACATACAGTACCAGTCAAAGGTTTGGAGACACCTACTCATTCAAGTGTTTTTCTTTACTTTTTACTATGGTCTGTTGTAGAATAATAGTGAAGACATCAAAACTATGAATTAACACATATGGAATCATGTAGTAGCCCCAAAATTTTGGGGCGATTTTAGATTATTTAAATTAGCCACCCTTTGCTGCCTTGATGACAGGTTTCCACACTCTTGGCATTCTCTCAACCAGCTTCATGAGGAATGCTTTTCCAACAGTCTTGAAGGAGTTCCCACAAATGCTGAGCACTTGGCTGCTTTTCCTTCACTCAACTCATCCTAAACCATCTAAATTGGGTTGAGCTCGGGTGACTGTGGAGGCCAGCTCATCTGATGCAGCACCATCACTCTCCTTCTTGGTCAAATAGCCCTTACACAGCCTGGAGGTGTGTTATGTGTCATTGTCCTGTCCAAAAACAATTGATAGTCCCACTAAGCGCAAACCATATAGGATGACGTATCGCTGCAGAATGCTGTGGTAGCCATGCCGGTTAAGTGTGCCTTGAATTCCAAAGTAAATCACATATAGTGTCACCAGCAAAGCACCCCCACACCATCACACCTCCATGCTTCACGGTGGGAACTACATGCGGCAATCATCCGTTCACCAATTCAGCGTCTCACAAAGACACGGCAGTTGGAATCCAAAATCTCAAATTTGGACTCATCAGACCAAAGGACAGACTTCCACCGGTCTAATGTCCATTGCTCGTGTTTCTTGGCCCAAGCAAGTCTTCTTCTTATTGGTGTCCTTTAGTAGTGGTTTCGTTGCAGCAATTCAACCTTGAAAGCCTGCTTGACGAGTCTCCTCTGAACAGTTGATGTTGAGATGTGTCTGTTACTTGAACTCTGTGAAGCATTTATTTGGGCTGCAATCTGAAGTGCAGTTGACTCTAATAAACGTATCTTATACAGCAGAGGCAACTCTGGGTCTTCCGTTCCTGTGGCCATCCTCGTGAGAGAAAGTTTCATCATAGCACTTGATGGTTTTTGCGACTGCACTTGAAGAAACGTTCAAAGTTCTTGAAATGTTCCACATTGGCTGACATGAAGATGTCTTATAGTAACGATGGACAGTCATTCTCTTTGCTTATTTGAGCTGTCCTGGCCATAAAATGGACCTGGTCTTTTACCAAATAGGGCTATCTTCTGTATACTACCCCTACCTTGTCAAAACACAACTGATTAGCTCAAACGCATTGAGGAGGAAAGAAATTCAACAAAATTAACTTTTCAGATTTCTCAGCCAAACGTGAAGAACAAACGGAGCTATTTCGCCTACAAAAATTATCTTTTTGGAAAAAAGGAACATTTGCTATCTAACTGGGAGTCTCGTGAGTGAAAACATCCGAAGCTCATCAAAGGTAAACGATTTAATTTGATTGTTTTCTGATTTCCGTGACCAAGTTACCTGCTGCTAGCTGGACAAAATGCTGTGCAAGGCTATCGATAAACTTACACAAATGCTTGTCTAGCTTTGGCTGTAAAGCATATTTTGAAAATCTGAGATGACAGGGTGATTAACAAAAGGCTAAGCTGTGTTTCAATATATTTCATTTGTGATTTTCATGAATAGGAATATTTATGTCCGTTGCATTATGCTAATTAGTGTCAGGCGATGATTACGCTCCCTCATGCGGGATAGGGAGTCATTAGAGGTTAAAAGGACAATGGAAGATTGCTAGAAAATATATAGCATAAAAACATATAACATTCATTAAGGTCCATCAATGATAGAGAAAAGTGAGTTATTTCATAGTTACAGAAGTCACACTGGAGGTCTTGGATGTGTTAGAATGTATTTGTGTTAGAAAATGGAGGATATCGGCGAAATTTGCAGAATATTTTTAATTCAAAAACCGGCATATTTTGGTTTCGACATGCAACCTTCATCGGGGTTCAGCAGTGATACAGTATGTTTGTAGTAACAGCAAAATCCTTTGCAGTCTTTGAGGTGTCGGGTAGCCTTCCACAAGCTTCCCACAATAAGTTGGGTGAATTTTGGCCCATTCCTCCTGACAGAGCTCGCACAAGCTTTTTCAGTTCTGCCCACAGATTTTCTGTAGGATGAGGTCAGGGCTTTGTGATGGCCACCCCCGTGCTTCACGGCCACCCCCGTGCTTCACGGCCACCCCCGTGCTTCCACCCCCGTGCTCCCAAGGATGAACCAGACTTGTGGAGGTCTACAATTTGGCTGATTTCTTTTGATTTTCCCATGATGTCAATCAAAGAGGCACTGAGTTTGAAGGTAGGCCTTGAAATACATCCACAGGTCCACCTCCAATTGACTCAGATGATGTCAATTCACCTATCAGAAGCTTCTAAAGCCATGCCATGATTTTCTGGAATTTTCCAAGCTGTTTACAGGCACAGTCAACTTAGTGTGTGTAAACTGGAATTGTGATACAGTGAATTAAGTGAAATAATCTGTCTGTAAACAAATGTAGATGTCCTAACTGACTTGCCGAAACTATAGTTTGTTAACAAGACATTTGTGGCGTGGTTGAAAAACGAGTTTGACTCAAACCTAAGTGTATGTAAACTTCTTGACTTCAACTGTATGTACCTTCAGTGTTACCTGGTGCTTTAGGGAACATAGGGTTTATCTCTGTAGAGGTCACTGTGTATCAGCAGCTATCAACACAGACCACTGCTATGACTGAGTCCCTAGGAGGCTTCCAGACGTTTCCATTGACCTTACACATACGCACATTTTCACACACACTCAAGCGATCATAGACACATATACATACACAAACACATATGGTTCACATGCACACAGACATGCACACGCACTGACACACACACGTTTGGGCATACACAATCTACCATGGACTCCCCCCCTCTTCCTCTCGTGAAAATTACTCATGAGATGAATCTGCACATTACCAAAACTGACACCCCCTGCCTCACACTCACACACACATCCCAAGGACGGTGTGTTCCCCCTGTGATGTAATTCTTACCCAATCATACTAATCTAGTCCTGACACTGCCTTTGGGAGTGTGGCTTCCAATACCGATCCACACACACACACAAACACACACACACTTCTGTACACACGACAGCCATCCCCAAGGTCTCTCTGGCTGTTTGATAGACGATAACTTCATAAGTTGTGAGTGTGACATCTGCCACCCCAGTGTGAGCATCCATTACACCAGTGAGCAGCGCTCAGGAAACACACACACAGACGGACAGAGACAAACACACAGAGACAGACACACACACAGAGACGGACAGGCATACACAGAGAGAGAGAGAGATACACACACAGAGACAGACACACACACAGAGACGGACAGGCACACACACAGAAAGATGGACAGAGACACACACAGAGACAGAGAGATACACACACAGAGACGGACACACACACAGAGATGGACAGGCACACAGAGATGGACAGGTACACACACACAGAAAGATGGACAGAGACACACAGAGACAAAAATACACAGACAGAAACACACAAATGCACAGACACACACAGAGGGAAACACAAACACACTCTTAGAAGCAAACACACAGAAATGTGCATGCACACACGTACACACACACCTGGGTTAAGCTCCTACATCTTCATCAGTACTGCCAGCCCGCCTGCGGATCTTGAACAGAAAAACAAACTGATAAATTGCTAAATTATGTCGGTGTCTTTGTGTGTGGGTTCTCTCTCTGCCTCTGTCTTTGTATGGGTTCTCTGTCTCTCTTTGTGTGTTGGTTCTCTCTCTCTCTCTCTCTCTCTCTGTGTGTGTCTTTGTATGTGGGTTCTCTCTCTCGCTCTCTTTCTCTCTCTCTCGGTGTCTGTGTGTGGGTTCTCTCTGTGTCTGTGTGTGGGTTCTCTCGGTGTCTGTGTGTGTTGGTTCTCTCTCACTTTGTCTTTGTGTGTTGGTTCTCTCTCACTGTGTCTGTGTGTTGGTTCTCTCTCACTTTGTCTTTGTATGTGGGTTCTCTCTCTCGCTCTCTTTCTCTCTCTCTCGGTGTCTGTGTGTGGGTTCTCTCTGTGTCTTTGTGTGGGTTCTCTCGGTGTCTGTGTGTTGGTTCTCTCTCGGTGTCTGTGTGTTGGTTCTCTCTCACTTTGTCTTTGTGTGTTGGTTCTCTCTCACTTTGTCTTTGTGTGTTGGTTCTCTCTCACTTTGTCTTTGTGTGTGGGTTCTCTCTGTGTCTTTGTGTGTTGGTTCTCTCTGTGTCTTTGTGTGTTGGTTCTCTCTCACTTTGTCTTTGTGTGTGGGTTCTCTCTGTGTCTTTGTGTGTTGGTTCTCTCTCACTTTGTATTTGTGTGTTGGTTCTCTCTCACTTTGTCTTTGTGTGTGGGTTCTCTCTGTGTCTTTGTGTGTTGGCTCTCTCTCACTTTGTCTTTGTGTGTTGGTTCTCTCTCACTTTGTCTTTGTGTGTTGGTTCTCTCCGTGTCTTTGTGTGTTGGTTCTCTCTCTCTGTGTCTTTGTGTGTTGGTTCTCTCTGTGTCTTTGTGTGTTGGTTCTCTCTCACTTTGTCTTTGTATGTGGGTTCTCTCTGTGTCTTTGTGTGGGTTCTCTCTCACTTTGTCTTTGTGTGTTGGTTCTCTCTCACTTTGTCTTTGTGTGTGGGTTCTCTCTGTGTCTTTGTGTGTTGGTTCTCTCTCACTTTGTCTTTGTGTGTTGGTTCTCTCTCACTTTGTCTTTGTGTGTGGGTTCTCTCTGTGTCTTTGTGTGTTGGTTCTCTCTCACTTTGTCTTTGTGTGTTGGTTCTCTCTCACTTTGTCTTTGTGTGTTGGTTCTCTCTCACTGTGTCTTTGTGTGTTGGTTCTCTCTCTCTGTGTCTTTGTGTGTTGGTTCTCTCTGTGTCTTTGTGTGTTGGTTCTCTCTCACTTTGTCTTTGTGTGTTGGTTCTCTCTCACTTTGTCTTTGTGTGTGGGTTCTCTATGTGTCTGTGTCTTGGTGTGTGGGTTCTCTCTTTCGGTCTTGGTGTGTGGGTACTCTCTCTGTCTTTGTGTGTTGGTTCTCTCTCACTGTGTCTGTGTGTTGGTTCTCTCTCACTTTGTCTTTGTATGTGGGTTCTCTCTCTCGCTCTCTTTCTCTCTCTCTCGGTGTCTGTGTGTGGGTTCTCTCTGTGTCTTTGTGTGGGTTCTCTCGGTGTCTGTGTGTTGGTTCTCT